>NW_005842473.1:419017-422415 GCF_000455745.1 Alligator sinensis | reverse complement strand
TGCCTCTCTTTCCTAGCCACGTGGTCTCAGACAGGGTGCTGAGTGAATGCTCATTATCCCCTCGGGACTTTTCCTGAGGGGACCTCTAGGGCTCCATCTTGTTGCCCCTCCTGTTCAGTGTGTATGTGAGGCCACTGCATGAGATCATGTGGCAATTTAGAGCGAGGTGCCATCAGTAATGCTGATGATGCCCAGCTCTATCCCCTCCTCTTCTGATCCTGGCCATGCAGTCTCAATCCTTTCCCAATGCCTGACTGCAGTTGGGGACTTAGATACAAGTGAAACAGTAGAAACTGAATCCATACAAGACAGAGATGATGGTAGTGGGAAGACTGCTTGGCCTGGTGAGGACCAGGATACCTATTACTAATGGGATTCAGCCTCCCCTTGTCACTGAGGTTTGCAGCTTTGCGGTATTCCTGGATCCACTGTTGCATTTGGATCTTAAGGAGGCAGTGATAGCTAGGAGCGCATTTCACCAACTTGATCTGGTGAGAACGTTGCAACCCCTTTTTTTCCGGATTCGGATCTGGCCACCATCACCCATGCACTTGTAATCTCAAGGCTAGACTACTGTAATGTCCTCTGTGGAGGGCTGCACTTGAAGCCCAGAAGCTAACTAGGAGCATATAACTCAAGTGCCCCATGTAGCTTTCCAGGTGCAATTCAAAGTGCTGGTTTTGACCTATAAGGCCTTAAACGTTTAGGAGGCAGCAAACTCCTCCATACCTAAAGGACTTCCTTCTCCCTTATACCTGATCATGATCCCTAAGGTCAGCCAAGACCAACCTCCTGCAAGTACCATCAGTATCCCAAGTCAAAATGCTTGGCCAAAATGCTCTGGAACTCCCTCCCTTTCAAGGCTCAAGCCTGGGCATCTTTCAAAAGCACGGTAAGACCTTCCTATCTGAGCAGCATTTAGGAAACTAACCTTAGCTGAGATATTGTTTAGAGGGGTCTCTTTTTTACATTGTAATTACCTTTTAAGATGTTTCTTTCTCTTGTGCTCCTGTTTGCTCTGTCCTCTGATTGTAAGCCACTCAGAGCCTTGCCTAGAAGGGTGGCACATAAATCAATCAAATAAATAAATAATAAATAGCAAGGGGGGAAATGAGTTTCCGAAGATGGTTCAGAGGGTAGTAGTAGACTGAAGAATCATAGAATAATAGAAAATGAGGGTTGACTGGGACCTCAGGAGGTCATCTAGTCCTACCCCTGCTTAAAGCAGGACCAGCCCCAACTAAATCATCCCAGCCAAGGCTTTGTCTACCCCACGATTGGAGATTTCACAACCTCTCTGGGTTCTAGTGCTTTACTACCCTCCTGGTGAGAGTTTTTCCTAATATCTAACCTAAATTTCCCTTGCTGTAACTTGAAACCATTGCTACTTCTGTAAACTGTCACCAGTGAGGACAGTCTAGCTCCATCCTCTTTGGGACCACCCTTCAGATAGTTGAAGGCTGCTATTAAATCCCCTTCAGTCTTCTTGTCTTCTCCTCTCTATACTAAATAAGCCTAGCTCCCTCATCTTCTCCTCGTACATCATGTCCCCTGGCTCCCTAACCATTTTTGTCCCCTGTAGTGGACTATCTTCAATTTGTCCACATCCTTTCTGTAGTGCAGGGCCCGAAAGTGGACATATAGAACTCCAGATGTGGCCTTGCAGTGCTGAATACAGGGAAAGAATCACTTCCTACTAATGCAGCCCAGGATGCCGCTAGCCTTCTTTGCAGCAAGGGCTCATATTCAGCTTAATGCCCACTGTAATACCCAGGTCCTTTTCTGTAGAGCTGCTGCTTAGCCAGTTGGTCCCTCTCTGTACTGGTGCATGGGATTGTTCCATCTTGAATGCAGGACTTACTTCTCCTTATTGAACCTCATGAGATTTCTTTTGGTCCAGTCCTCCAGTTTGTAGAGGTCTCTCTGAAACCTCTCTGAAAACAAAAGCTATGTTTTCAGAGTCCCTAGCTAGTGCTCTGTCTAGCTGTCAACATTAATGTGTTAATATGTACACCGTGGAATAGTATTGTGTGTGGACATAAAGGTGTCCAAGAACTATATTAGGCAGAAGGCAGGGCTGGGTGGCATCTTGGAAACTAACATGTTCAGAACGGTATGTGCTTTTGTAAGTGACCACCTACATGATGATGTGCTATAAATGAATGAATGGGATGCTATGATGCTATGAATACATAGTCCATTCATAACATCCAATGAAGGCAGCCATCACTTATGAAAGCATATAACTTTGTGTGAGTTAGTCTCACACAGCACCTATACATGTGCAGCGAGTCTGCTCTGACACACTGTAATTACTTGAGTCTGCTGGATTAATAGAGTCTGCTAGAGCCTGGTAATTACTGCACTCCAGCCAACTCCAGTGTCACGTGTATCAGCATTCCTGCGCTGAAAAATTCAGGGGGGTGCTTTAACTAAAGCTCATCGAACAAGCTTTAGTTGAAGTGCCTCTGCCCCCATTTTTCAGTGTTGGGATGCTGATACATGAGATGCTCTGGACGCCTTAATTAGAGTGGCTCTGGAGCCGCTCTAATTAACCCCCCTCCCCACACACATACACTGCTGGAGCACGTGTATGAAAGTCCTAAGGTGCCATCTCACCCTGCTTTTTGTCTGACTTCAGGCTAAGATGGTTAACTGCTTCTAGGGAATATTTGTGAAGGGTGGTCATGTGCATGGGCACGGATCAGTTACCTGATTAACCTCATCTCTGAAAACCCTCACCTTCAAAAGTTTGTTTTAAATTATATCATTTTAATTGTTTTTGTTTAAAGTATATGCACCAACACTGCATCCTTAACTCTTAATATAGGACTTTGGTGCTTTCTTAATGTAGGGCCTTTTATTTTAGACACTGCAAAGCTGTTGATCTTTTCCCTGTTCACACTGAACTCTTGTTTGTGAAAAGAATGTTCCTAATGTTTAAAGGCTATTGAGAATTACTTTGCACATAGTAGACTGGAGTCAGGAAAATGCAGATATCAATGAACAAAGCTGCAGGAGAAGGAGAGGATTGTGTATATATTAAGAGAAAATCAGAATATTCAAGTTAGACTTTTTCATCTAAAATCTTTGGCAGTCCTGCCAGAAGGTATTGGATTACAGATCCTCTGTACATGGCTTAAGTTCTCTGAGGCTGTGTTATTTGATGTGGCTCTGTCACTCGCACGCTGTTTGGTTTAATAAGGTATATTTAATAAAACATAATAGTGCAATAGTTCAGCTGGAATATATAATACTCTTTCTGTGTTGTCAGATCTCTTGACCCACCCCCAGTAGATTGGAACACAAAAGATCAGAGTTGATCAGCTCAGCTAGCTCTCGCTTATGATCTTGGTCAGCTAGACATTTGTGCCTGTAACAGATGTTTCTGGCTTTTC
>NW_005842473.1:378904-418986 GCF_000455745.1 Alligator sinensis | reverse complement strand
GCAGGAATCTCCATGGTGCGTTTCATGCCTCTCCTTGTTTTCAATGCCAGTTTGTACGGACTTGCAGCTGACCCCCAGGAAACGCACATTAAATCTCAAAAGGGTGCTGCATTTTCTCATCTACTGCCTGTCACCTAGAAAATGCCACCATTTGTTTGTAGGCCAGGTTATATTTATATGACTAACTTAGCCAATAGTGACTGAAGTGGAATGGTTGAAAAGGAGCTGCTGAAGTGTACCTTGTGAATTCAGCAACATTTTAGCAAAGTCTAAAGGGAGAGGCAAACTTTAGCTGGTATTTTTTGTTCTTTCCTTCTTAATGGCAGGGCGGGGTGTATTTTTTGTTCTTTTCTTCTTCATATTGAGATGTGGAACTCAAAATATCCAGGACAGTAAAAATAGAATACTTGTGAAATTAGTTTTTCTTTTCCATGTAAACTAGATAAAGTAGTCAAAACAGGAGTCTTATACAAGAAAAATATATTATTTAAAGTGGCTGGGTTTAGTGGGGACCATATATGTACCAGTTTAGCTATGATCCACAGATATTGGAGCATCATTTTGCCTCAGAGTAGTCAGAGCCAGAAAATCCGTCTAATGAGGAATGTATGCCATTCTTACTCCTTGGTGATAACAAAGATTTTTTCTTATTTCTCTTACTTATCTAAACTTTGATTTTCACTTCAATTATTTGACCTCATTTATCATTTTTTCTCATTTTAAGCTTATAAAACCATTGTCAAGGCTCATTTTGATGTTTTTCCAATTGCACATAAACTACTAGCTTTCAGAAATACAGTGTTAGTATGCAAATTACTTTTTCCCAAAACTTAAAATAGCAGGTTGTTTGGGGAATTTAAGGTTATACATAATTAACTAAATCACTACCATAATTGCAACCTTTGCAGAGTTCTTGGCAATAGTTAAAACTGAGACATAATGTAAAATCACTAATTATGTTTAAATAGAGAGAGAGAGAAAATTCTTCCCACCCTTTGAATGGCATTTAAGTTGAAAAATGGAGAGAGGGCTTCCTTTTTTAATTAAAATTTTAAGGCTCTGTTTAATACATTAATTAGCTTTTTGCGGTTCTGACTCCTATAGCTAGATACTTTGCTCCTCAGGGACTCCGTCAGGCCATGGGAGGTTTTACAGCTGACTTAAGCAGGTTGATTTTTTTTTTTAAGGGAACTGATTGTGTTAGGAGTAAAGGGATATGAAAAATTTGAGCTAATGAGTTTCTCTATCCCTGGTAGTTCTTTTTTGTGGGGAAAAGATGTTCTTCAGTTCTGGTTCTCAGTCTCAATTTCTGCCTGAGAGACAGAAAGACAGCTTCTTTTGGAGTCGGCTATGATGTTACTATTATTTATTATGCCAGACAGTGCAGCTTCTTGCGTTTGACAGAGGACATTGATGAAGAACAATGCAAAATGCCTTCCTTCCCTTAGGAGTTTGCTGTCTCCTAAATGCTCCAGATTTGCCCAGTATGGGAATGAGCGATCAAAATCAGAACCCACGCATTTTCATCCTTTCACAGAGCACAGTATCCTCCACTATTCCTTCTCCAGCATAAAGATGTTCATATCTTTATTTTCAAAATCAAGGATTATTTTTAAGCATAGATCTGTTCTATGCTTTGTTATCTTAATGCTTATCTTTTCCCAGGGCAATGGAGACCCTTACATGCATCTTTGACTAAGGGAGCAGATGCATAATGTGTTTACAGTCTAAGTTAGAAAGTTCTTCCTAATATCTAACCTGAATCTCCTGTGTTAAGTCTACCACTAATTGCCCTCTCCCCCATGGACACAGAACAATTATTTACCACCTGAAAAACTAAAAGGGAGGCTGATGGGGAGAGCACAGTAAGTTGTTGCCCACAATCCATTTCTTGCTAAGTATGATTGCCCATGAGCCAGTGAAGCTTGGGGATCACTTTAAGATGCATCCATGGAGAATGTTTTTGTTGCTCTTGGAATCTATAGGTAGGAATCTATTCAATTCATGCTTTTGTGTTTTTAGCAGAATTTGTGAAAAAAGGCAGTTTCCATGATCATAGAATCATAGAAGTAGGGTCGGAAGGGACCTTGTAGATCTTCAAGTCTGAGCCCCTGCCTGGGCAGGAGGGAAACTGGGCTCAAGTGACCCCAGCCAGGTAGGCATCGAGCCGCTTAAAGATCCCCAGGGTAGGAGCCAGCACCACTTCTCTTCACTTCCCTATCACTTCAGTCATAAAGTATATAGGGCCATGGTATCATGATTATTTATTTGTATCACTCTATTGCATTAAAGTCCTACTTTTAGAACCAATAGAGCTCTGAAGCCTTGTAGAGTGGAAAGTCTTTCTGTGGGTTTTTTTCCTTTTTTTTTTTTTTTTTTTTTTTAAGACAGGAGAAAATTCCTGGGAAATTCCATAGAGGGGAAAATCCTGTTGGATGTCATTTTTATGGTTAAAAAATGTTTCATGTTCAGCTTTGTCTTGTGCCTTCAGTGCACGTATGAATATAATCTTTGATTCAGTGGTCACATAAATAATGCAGATTATTCTGTATTGTATTAAATCTCTGAAAATGGGGTCAGAGAGGGTGAAATTACTGCCATATATTTAAGATTGTTATAAAAATTCATTAAGCAACTTGACCTAACCAGATAGCTGAAACAAGTGGCCTCTTTCCCAAATAATGGTATATCACTGCCAAATAAAGGTACATTAAAGATGCACCTGGGTGGAAGTTTTGTATTGGCTTTTGTTTGTAAGGTTTGTGTGTCTGAGAGAAATAGAAGGAGAAACTGAAAAAACCCCTAAGAGAAAGCACTAGGGAAGTAGCAGACATAGCCACAGCACTACTGTTAGGTTATAGTAAGAGAGTTTTTGGGCTGAATGGCCCTTGAACATGTTGAGTAAAGAAGTGATCTCCTGTTGTTTCATTTTTACTGCATCAAGGAAACCTGGCTTTGTCCCTTCTGTGCAGAGAAGCAGGGTTGCATCAAAGTTTCCTGACTATCATTGCATTCTTCTCGTTAGGGCTTGGAATTTAGTTAAACTTTCAGGTCAACAAGGGTAACTATCCTACAGATAAACCCGCAGTCTCTTTTGGTTCATACTGTTCTACCTATGCAAGAAACCCAGCCTGTGCTGAGATATTCAGTCTGAGAAAACAATTCAGGGATGCTGTAGAGTATATGCTACTTCTTCAAGAAGTGCCTTTCTATTATCTCCTGTGGTGTCCCTTGCAAAGGAAAAAATTTCCCAGTCAGCTCCACCTTCTCCTTCATCTCCTTCCACAAAACTCACTGTAATGCAGTAAGTTTCTCTGTAATGCAGATGTGACACTATAACACGTTAAAGACTAGGCAGGTTGATCTAGCTTTTTTGTACATTTCCACAGTTAAAAAAAATTTAAAATATTAGGAAATATTGAGGTTAAGTTTGTAGGTATCTGACTCCTTAAGGGTATACACCAGAGGTTTCAAACAGGGCCATTCTGCAGGGTGCATCAGACCCATAGACTGGCCCTGCATGCTGAATCCATGTCCTGGAGCAGCCGGAACGGGCACCACATGCAGTGCAGTTCTGCTCCAGCTGCTCCGGGCCTGCACTGCATGTGGTGGCCACTTCAGGGCTAAGCTGCATGTGGCAGCTGTTCCACAGCTGTCCTGCATATGGCAGCTTTTCCACCACTCTGGCACTGTGCTGCACAGTCCTAGAGTGACTGCCACATGCAACACAGTCCTGGAGAAGCTGGAGTAGCCACTGTATGCAGCACAGCCCTGGAGTGGCTACCATGCACGACAGTCCCAGAGTGACAAGAGGGGGTGCTGCATACAGTGCATGGGGCCATCCGATGCTTCCCACAGTGCTGCCTGTGCATCAGCTCCAAAACCCATGGGCATCTCTGGGGATCATCACCCCTGGTATACACCTTGATCATTACATATTTGCATAGCATTTCTTACATTATATAATAGCATAAGCTCTTTGCAGCTCAGACTGAGTTTTTGTTCCATGTGTGCACAGTGCAAAAAACACATTCTCTTTGTAGATATTGAACGGTTACAAAATTGCATGCTTCCTGTTGCATCATCTCTCCTACTCCTTTTTTCCCCACTCATCAGTTATTTCTTGCCTTCTCAGTGGTCAACAATTTGTGTCAGGGCCCAGTATTTTTATTTTTTTTCTCTGTCACCTGTCACAGTGGACTGTGGAGCCCTGACTTGCTTGAGGCCTGTAGGGGCTGGTACAAGGTAAAAATTACTGAAGAATATTTTGCAGCAAGTCACTGATTCTCAAGTAATGTGCAACTGAATTTCAGTAGGACTTTTGCATCTAAGACTCCTGGCAGATGTTAATTAAATTGTGTGATTTGAGAATTTTATCCCAGATCCCAAAATCTATGCATCCTGATATGCCCAGTGCCAGGCTACATAGTACAGCTTAACACAAGCACCATAAATACATTCTAGTGCATTATATGTGGAATATCTTTCTGGCTGGTTTGCCATTTTATGTTGCCATAAATTGATTGGAAGTGTGACATGCTGCAGTTTATCATATGATTAACACATGAATCAAGTGATAAATATAACATTGTCACATCCCAGGTGTTTTTGGGAATCCACTCAAAGTCAAAGATACAGGAAACACCTCTGAGAGAGAAATTAGTTCACTTTAAATATAAAATCCAATTATTAAAAGATACAAATTTAAGATTTTAAGTTTGAAAAAAAATTGCCTTATATTATTGTATTAAATAGTACCTGGAAACTGTAGTCATTGCCCAGGGTTCTATTATGCTAAGCATTAGGAAAACATGGGACAAAAACTCCATCTGAGCTGCAAAGAGGGTATGCTATTATATTGTGTGAGATACGTTATGGAAATATGTAACTGTCATGGTGTATGCCCTTAAGGGAGCTATATACACACAAATTTAACCTCAGCATTTTCTAAGATTTTTTTACTTTTTTTAAACCATGGGACTGTAAAAAAAAACCCAAAATTTTCAGCTAAATTAAATTGACTAAATGCAAAGAAATCAAAAGTGCTAAAATGATTAGCACCAAGTGAAGATTGAGCTCAAGCTCCTTTACTATAAAACATGGATCAGAATTAAACAAGTGGACACTGTAGTCTCTTTCTAGTTTCCAGCCTGAGGTATGGCAGTGTTAACATTATTTACAAGTAGGAAGATATGAAACTATGGAAAACTTTTGGACAACCTTTGCTTCGTTCCATTTCCACTCCTTTGAAACTTCCTTTTTTGTGTATACTTGCCAAATATTTTTCAAAACTTGCTTCTGCAGTGAACCAAATTTCTACCTGAAAATGAGCTAAACTCCAAATAAGAATAATACCAGATTAACCAATAAATCTTGTGAAACTTAAAGTCAAATTTAAGTTCACAACAATTTTGTTGCAAACATGGTTCACTCTAATACAAGCGTGACACTGTTTTATAGTCCAAATAAACAGAAATGCAACAATACAAGCAATTTAGTATTATTCTTGTAGTAAGAAGTGTTGCTCAGTTCTATTTAATATTTTTCTGGCAAATATTTGTATTGTTGCTTGTAAAACCTTCAGATACTTAGCCATATTGATTTAATGCTGAAGAACAGTCTGCCTTGCTGGAATTGAAGCCTTCTTGATTTAGATTTATTAAACCAACACTGACAACCTGCTGAAATCTCTGCATGAAACAGTCTCATAATTAAAGATATCGCCAGAAACCAGAACATCAAAGGGGAATCTTTTTTTTTTTTCCTTTCCTTTTGGAATTGAGAAAGTTACTGAATTGTATAAACTTCCTCTGTGATGAACAATCAGCCACTTTTAATCTGCTTCTAGGAGAACTAATTATTTTGTATAATATAAATGTAAATTGTTTACAGTTCTCTGGAAATCCAGAAATACTCAGTTGGTTTCTATGCAAGTGTTATGTTCCATGGGATGACATTTTGCAATATTTAGCTTTTTAAATTATTTTACTTACTATTTTTGTATAATTAATACGTACTGAAGATTTGGTCAGTGATTGAAAAGAACTGTTGCAAGTCCTGCATATATCTGTATTCACTTCAGGATAATTTTGAGTTAATGAAATCAACTCTGCCCAAAAAATTCACTAGGAAGGAAGGTTTTGTGTGCAAGAATATCTGATAATTCTATGTGAATATAGTTTAATGATACTTACAGATGCCCATTGTGTCCCTGGCAAGTATGTGAGAATTTTCAATTTGAAGTGGTTTTTCAGATCCCTCTAGCTTTGGATGCTCAATTTGGGAGACTGATATCTGAATTGTCAGAATTGATGAGAACTCATATCTTCCACTTACTTCAGATAAAGGTGAGAGCACTCAAGAGTTCTGAAAATAAGGCCCTTGGTATCTTTCAAGTGTCACCCAAAATTAATAGCCATTGTTAAGCTTAATTTGTTAGTACTTCTCCTTGTACTTCTCCATTGAAAGTTAAGATCTATTAAAATGTGAACATAGACATTTCAGTTTGCCTAAATTAAAAAAATCCTAGATTTTCACATTCAGACTTTAAAATATGTATCCCTAGATGGTGATGGTTGGCCTTAAAGTACTGAAAACCCTTACCAGTCTGATAACATGATAAATGATGTGCCATTTTAAGACTGCTGGTTAAATGCTAGTCTATTTAGATAATACGCTGATTCATTGTGTGTCAGCCTGAAGAGCTGCTACTTTATCATGTCCAGGCAATTTCCCTGATTGAGATCAATCTTTGACATAAAATCTCCCTTCCTGATACTCTCCTTTAACATGTTTGTGCTTTTTTTTTTTTTTTTTTTTTTTTTTACAATAAAAAACAGGAGAGATGGTTGATAAATTCAGTACTTGCATGATAAACATTTAATAAGAAGAACTTTAGATCCTTTTTTAGTCATCTGTCTGAAATTATTACATTATTTTATGTTTAATATTTATTATTGAGAGAACTAGACTTCCCCTCAGCTGAGACGCTGAATAAAAGAGGAAATATCTTTTTAACCATTTCAGGTGATAGTACATGTTCCCTATGGCTAGGGACAGACATTTAAAAAGCACAAGCCTGAATTGATTCAATCTTTGCAGGTTAGTCTAAACTGCAGAGATTGAAGTGATTTGCAAGTAGATAGACATTCACTTTTGAATCAGGAAATGCAGGCACATGACTGCAGTTGCTCAGGCTAGAAGTCAGGGAGTGCTAAAATGAGCCCTCCCTCTCCCTTTCACAGTGCTGAGCTGAGGGTGGGGCATGGCCAGGCCCCAGCAGGACACTATGATCAGGGAGAGGTTTAAACCCCAACCCTGGCCTTCACAGTCCCCGCCAGGGTCTGCCAGGCGGGGGAGTGGGAAGCAGCTCTTACCAGGCTTTTCCCCCCTGCTCGCTGCTCAAGAGGCAGGGAGTGTTGCCCGTAGCTAGCACTTTGAGGCAAAAAGGGGTGGGGGGAGGGAGGACTGCTTGTGTGGACTGCATGCTTCTGTTGATGATACTGAGCTTTTCAGTCTCTCTCTCCTTGCTTCTTCATACTGTCTGCAGCAAACTGACGACACTCACAGGGCACATTCATTGCAAACCAGGTCATCTGAAAACTCAAGAGTGGGGGGGGCTGGACCTAATGATCTCCTGAGGTCCCTTTCAGCCCTTAACTTTAATGGCTATGAATCTGTTTCTCACACCTCTCTCTGTCCCCTGTTGAACACTGACAGATTGTGGGCTTTGAAGCAAGCAAGCCAGCAGGGAGCTTATATGAACACAAAGCTTATCAGCCCATCAAGCCCTATAAAAGAAAAGAAATGCATCTCTCATTAATTTCAAGCTCCTCATATCTGCAGGGTGCATTTGCAAGCCATTGGCTTCTAGCCCTAAACAGACACTGTTCTGTCTGCCTTTGTTGCAGTGACATTGGAGACACACACACACACACACACACACACACACACACACACACACACACACACACACACACACACACACACACACCCCCCTCAGCATTAACTGGCATGGGGGGGCATGGCCAGGTGCTGGCTAGGATCCATGCTACTGGGGTTGCTGCCATGGGAGAGAGGTGGGAGTCGGGGATCCCTGCTCGAGCAGTGAGGGGTGAGGGGAGACAGGGGTGGTGAGGGGAGACTGGCAGATGCTGCAGTCCCCCACCCACTTCTCAGCCAGCTGGAGCTGTGGCTAGAGAGGAGAGGGACGGGGTTAGCCTGGCTCTCTGGAGCAGACAGCCCAGCCCAGCCCAGGGCTGAAAAGTATGCTGAGATGTGGGGGAAATCTGATTTAACTTAAAACAAGAAAGGGCCTGGGACAGAAGTTCCATAAACCAGCTTGACCCAAATCAGTTAACTCTGATACTACATTCAACCAGTTTTATCTTAAACCAGTTTCAGCCATTTTGAAACTGGTCTGTGTGCACTGAACTTATATTCTGTTACCGATTTAAACCAGTTTCTGATCACTTAAACTGGTTTATGTGTAACTTCTGTCCCTAACCTATCGGTGTAAATAAATCAGTTCTGCAGTTAACTGCACTAAAACATTTTAACTCTTTGGACAGTCTGATAACATCAGAAACAATTAATACCTTTTATGTATCATTTGATAAAGATAATTCTAAAATGACCTGTTCAGGCATTGAAAATGATAACTGGCATAGCTGTCCAATTATTTGAACCTCTGCAAATGAAAATTTAGGTGAATTTCTTCCAAGAAGATTTTTAAAGCCAAGTATGTCTTTGGTGTCTGTTTTCACACAGCCATCACCATTTGTATACCAATCAAATATCTATTTTCAAATGGACCACTTTCTCTGAAACCATCAAAGCCCATTTTTATCCCTATAACATCTTCCACTGTATGTCCACACTTAATATCCCTGTGAATAAATTATGTTAAAAATAAAACATAATGAAAAATGTTTGATATATAATGAAACATAAAATAAAACATAAAATAAAACATAAAAAAATAAAAACATAAAATAACAAAAAATGAAAACATAAAATAAAACAGAATGAAAAATAAAACAATGAAATATGGATGTTAAATAATGTATTTAAATATTTCAGTTGTATCAGTTCTTCTGTAAATGCTTAGCATTATGATAAAGGCAAATTAATTGTTTCTTTTAAGCTATGAACTGATGGTTATAGCATGTTTTAAATTTTTGTAGAAAGTTCATTTTCTCTCAACCCTGGGACAAGCAGTCCTGAGGGGAAAGTATTTAGACATTTTGTAAATAATGATGTGTGTGTGTATTCATGCGTATGTCTTCTGTGTGTGTATATAGATATGTGCACGCGTGTGTTTGTGCATATATATCTATCTAGCTATCTAGCTATTTGCATATAACCTTTCATCCCAGATTTTCAAAACACGTTACACAGTCTGCATTCAGGAAACTCCTCTACAACAGAAGTGTTACCAACTACGAGGTAATATACAACTATTATTACATGCTGGGGACTGTGGAATAAAATAGTTTGGACTAGAAAGTAGATAAAATTTCATCCATTTAAAATTGTGGGAGAAAAATTATGTAGGAAGAACCTAGTTATTCAGATTAGAACGTGGCTAGGAAGCTGGAGTGAGCATCCCTGACTCTTGCAAAGTCTGCAGTAATTAAATATTCTGTGTTCTGAAAGACACTTTCCGCAGTTCTATGCCCACTTCAAGTTTTGCTCTGACACACTTCCTCAGTAGTGACTCAGTGGGAAGACAGTCATCTGCTGAATCACTAGCCTAACTTTCTGCTGCACCTGGTTTTTTTGTAAAGGGCTCCCTTTCAGCCCAACTCTGCTGAGCTTGTGAGAGTTAATGAGATCACAAGCTGAGATTGTATGGCTATAAACAAACGATTTTTTATTTCATCATTAGCTCTTCACTTCTTTCAGAGAGAGAGAGATGTATACTAGAAATAATAAGTATGTTACTCTGTGCTTGGTTCTTTAAAAAAATAAACTTTTTTGCCATAGTGGGGACAAGTAGAAAACTTTGATTCATACTAGCTAGAAGTCATACAAGCAATTATCTTGGAATCAATTAGACTAATCATCTAACTACTGGCCCTTAGTGATTTCTGATGGCAAACAATTCGCTGCCCCACAACCCAGTCCTCTTGCATTACCCTAAGCTGAAGTCATTCCCTTGATATGGTGACAACACAAATCTTACCATGTCACTAGATTGTTGTATTAAAAGCAGCATATTACATCTGCATCATCAAGGATCATGGAAAAGTTTGTTGGAAAAGAGAGAATTCTGATTCAAATCTGATTATCTTCACTAACTCTAAACTGAATCTTTTGTTAAGGTGAAATGAAAAATGTGGGTAAACAAGATCACAGTAATTGGAAGAAGAAAAGGGGAAAAGCAACGATCAAAAACTCCGGAAATTCAGAGTTAAGATTAACTTGAAAGAACTACAACTATTTGAATGTATAGAAAAACATTGTTAAAGTATCCAGGCTACATCACCTGTGTCGTCTTGGTGATTCCCAGGCAAATGCCCATCTTTCTATCTGTGTTTCTTTTAGAACGAAACTGGAAGTAGTGTTTATTTTCAGATTGAAGACTTTAAGCATTCCACAACCTAATTTATTTGACCTTACATTTTCCTTTTACAGCTCATTAGGTTGTTTAACAGAATTCTGTACCATGAAGCATTGGTTATAATCGTTTTCATGTTACCCCAGTAAATGCACTCACTGTGTATTTCATACATGATTCACTGATTTGCCCTTGCAGTCATAGGGTCTGAGTCTGCAAGATGCTGGCCACCTCCATCAGCACCTTACAAAAAGTAAAGCCAATAGGACAGCTGAATGTGGAGGGATGTAACTGCCTTCTGTATGCTATGTATCCGATTAGGGAACTATGTAAACTACTAGTATTTTTTTTTCTCTTTAGTGTATAGAGCACTAAAAATAAGTTGAAGTTTAATATAACCATTATATAATAAAAGTTAAAGCATTCTAGTTTTCTTGGTGAAATAAAATTTTGGTGTGGATGGGGAAGAACAGTCTTAATGTGAACCCTCTCCACATAGTAGGGTCGAGAGGAATGCCTCCTTCCACTCCACTACATGAATCCAGAAAACGTTGTTGTAATTGCCTCCTGCTCTGTTCTCAAGTTGGGATTTGGGGAATGGCAGTGTTAGATTTTTCTAACTGATGCAGTGTGTCTTGACTTACAAATATAGCTTTGTTTGAGAACCTTTAGGTATATGGAGAACTTCTCCCATTCCTACTAGGGATTCCTCCGAGTCCATCAATAGTTTTGTCCCTGCCAGATAGAAAAAAGCTTGAGACTGACTTCTTATTTTTTATTTTATTAGAACAATTTGTTTCGGACGTCACTTGGTGGTCCATTTTAAGCTCAGTAAAGCTGATAAAAAAACATTCTGATAAAACAATTTAATCTCTCAATATCTTTTAAAATTGAGGTATAATGGACTAATCTACATCAAATAAGGGAGCAAATTTTTATCCCTCCATATTATTTTTGTATAGAAGCAAAGCCCTGCTGAGCCTCTAAGCTTTAGGGTTTCTGAATTCCTAAAAAACCCTTTTCCAATTAACTTCAGATTTGATAGAAAAATGCTAACTTGGTGCTGAGTCGCCCATTTTTGGGCTAGTGTTCCTTTGTGCAGTTGTGAGGCAAAGAGGAATTCCAGTTAGGCTTATAATGGAAAGTAACCTGAATTACGAATTGGTTGCAGCCACTTTGTAGTAGTGAAATGGAGTATAGTAAAATGTTGGCAAATCGCTGACTGCTTCATAAATGTGTCACAGTATGAAAATCAGGCTGGATGGTAACTGAATAGGCAAGGTTCAGTAGGGTCAACAAGGATTTACTACTGTTTATTCTGTTTTGTAGTAAGGGTTTTGCTTTTACAATAAATCCTTTAGAAGATCAGTCACTCTCTGAATGGCAAAGCAAAGATTTAAGTTACCTCTCTTCCTTCCATTCTTTTTTTCCCACAGCAGTTTAATGACGAGCTCTTGTTCATCTGATGACATCGATCAGGAGGAAATCCAGCTTGCCTTGCAGGCTGCTAAAATTGCTACCCGAGAAAAGATAAGATCCCGATTTCATGGCAGCAATGACCTTATTCACAGGCTCTTTGTCTGCATCTCAGGTGTGAGAGCTCTCTTTGTTTGTTATAATGTAAATGTTACAAGGAAATATTTATAAGGAAATTTTATAATGAAACTCAAAATGTCCTGACAAAAGAATAAGGAGATGGCTGTATATCAGATCATAAACACCGCAAGGACTAAAAACTCTTTCTTTACCATTATGGCTTACTCAAATTTTGTTTAGTGAAATCTATGATTAATTATATTATCTTAATTTTATCACCAATATGTTTGTAAGTGTTTCCTATTTTTAACAAAAGACCATAACATTGCTTGTATCTAGAGATGAGTTTTGTAGGTTTTGCAAATAATAATGGTTTTAGCTATTTCCACAACCTGTTAGGTGTTGCTGACCAGTTGCAGACAAACTATGCCAGTGACTTGCGAAGCATCCTGAAGACCTTATTTGAAGTTATGGCAACCAAACCTGAAACAGAGGACAAGGAAAAACAAAAGAAAGGTAAAAACAGCAGCACAGATGTCCTGTACTGCCATTTTCCTTTGGTTGCTGTACACTAGTCCACAAAATAGTTGGCAGTAAATCAATTGTTGGTTTTGTTTAATAACTCTTTCTTTCTACAAGGCTGTTATTAGAGACCTAACCAAATTTGCGATTGCGCTATTTTTGTGGAAACTGCGAATTCAGGCAGGCTCCATGAAAAATGGCGGGCTGTGTGGAAAACAGCGGACTCTGTGATTTTGGTGGGCTTGCTGCAAAAAAGCAAACAAAAAACCCTTACGGGCAAGCAGAGCATCTTGCAGCACAGGGAGGAGGAGGCTTGCAGCAGCCCTGCCCTTTCCCCCTTCTGCACGCCAGGCTCCAAGACTCTCTGCTTAGTGGTAAGATTGGGGGGCAGGTATCGGTTTGTTTTGGAGGGGGGATTGCAGCGAGCATGCCAAGATCACAGAAACCACAGCTTAATTACCCTGATTGAGCATGGGAAGCTATTCATCCATGCTTAATAACACATGGATGAATGTCTTCCCCGGACCTTATCAGGGTAATTAAGGTGTGGTTTTGGGCCATGTGGCAGGGGGCAGAGGAGGCAGGACTGCTGAGGCTCCTCAGCTAATCAGAGGGATGAAGGGCCCTGCCGCACTCAGCCTGCAAAAATGGCAGCCAGCCCCTCGAAATTGGCTGGCCACCTCCTTGAGTTTGGTAGACCCCTAGCTATTATATAGTCCTTTGACCCTTGCTAAAAGGAAGTCATAGAAAAAGAATATACATGGGACTTGGTAATGGGGAAAATGTATCTATGTGTAAGAGTGCCTGGAACCATCAGCTGAAAACAATATCCTTCAGGGTACTTCTGCCCATTCCCTTCTGGGTATGAGGAATGGAGCAATCCTTTCGGTCTGTGTGGCTATATTATATTATCTAGACCTGTTGTCAGGCCTTGGGCCTGATTTCCTATCCTATTTCATGACCTTTATGGCTTTACAGGTCCTAAGGAAAATATACCTAACACATGCCGTAGGACAGTGGGTATTTTAATTTTCAAAATAAGTGATAACTCTGTGGAAAAATAACAAGCTATACAGTTACAAAAAAAAAAGCAAGTAAAGAGATGAATTTTGGCTTATCTCAATAAAAATGACAGACTAAATCAAAGAATACTGAGTATGGAAATATCTGGTTTTGAAGCACTAGCCAGTTAAGAGGAGAAAAGGAGCCAGAACTGAAGCAGGAACCAACAAAAGGATTGAGATGTTAGCAGGCTTTTCTCAATCAGCATTTGATCCTTTCCTGTCTAGAAAAGGAGGAAGCTCTGCTGAATTGCTTAAAAAGCAGTGTTAATACAATTCTTTCCTTAAAAATGTCCAACAAGATATTGAATGGCTGATTCTGCCTCTCATTATAGATTATATTATCTAGACCTGAACACCTTAAGGCAGGCAGTACTCTTGGATTTTCTCGTTGACTTCTCATAATCAGAGACTCTCCTTTTCCCCTTCTCCCTTTTTCATTTTGAAGCATTTTTAAAGCATTCAACATATTACTATTAAACTTGCATATCATCACTTTGAGGTATTTCTGTTAAATGTCTTTCACCAAGCCATAACTGAGACTGAGCATCCAACAAATAACATTGCCATCTACTTAGTACAGCTGGCATTTCCTCAACCTTTGTAGTAATGGGATCTCTGGGTATGAAGAGAGAGGCCCTACTGGACTTCTATTTTTCAAGAGGAAACAAATCATAGGGTATGTTGACATTGTCTAGCGGTTACACCCCAAAATAAGCTCCATCTTCCCACTCCTGTACTGCATGCTCCAAACCTGGAGCCAAAGTGGTGAAAATACACTGTGGATACTTTCTGCTGCTGCTTTCAAGAACTGTTTTTGGGGTGCTTGAGAGTGGCAGTAGAAAACATCTCAAATGTATCTTCACTGCCTCAGTTCTGGGTTTGGAGTATATGGTGTGGGAGTGGATGGGTAGGGCGTATTTTTTTGGCAGTGACCTCAAGGGTAGCACAGAACCAGTGTAAACATAGCTTAGTATAAGCTAAATTATGAGTGAGACAGTAAGGAGATCTACTCTGACAGTTTGCAGATATCAAGATAATATAATATATAATTATAATCAAATCATCAAAGTAGTCGAAATTAATGAGCAGAAATGTATGCAAGAGAATTTTGGGCTGAATATCAAAAATCACTTCCTGACAGTTGGTTATTTTAGATTGTTTTCTAAGACAGACTTGAGATGCCTCATCAATTGGACCAATTAAAACAAGACTGGCTGTAAAAACTATGAAATGTGTAGAGAACAGCTCCACACTGGAAGTAAGGGAGGACAAGAAGTCCTATAATACAGTGTCTTCCATTTCTAATTTGAAAGTCTGTGATGTATTAAGTGAGAAAATCCGGCCTTTTTGTAAAGTAATATTGTAAATCATGGCAAGGAAGGAGGAAAAAGAAGCTGATGGTACAAATAGAAGTTATTATAGTCTAATAAAAGACCTAACCTGAAGATTTTAAGAACAAATTGAAACATAAGAATTTAAGTACACTTTTTTTTAATGTTTTACAGTTAATCAGAGTTTAAGGAATGCAGCACTAGAAGACTGTGCTTTATGCCAGGAAACCGTATCTTCTTCAGAACTTGCAGCAAAGGCCAGAGATGGGGACTTTGAAGGTACTTGAATATTTCTGAGAATTAAAATAAGGACACACTGACTAAGGTTCCTAAGCTGCTCATTAGAGCTAAAAGAAAAGTACTATAACCTCATAAATTTGGCGCGCTTGGGACCGAGCACTTGCTGGAAATTTGAAAACGCCAGATTTTTTAAACCAGCGTGGTGGCTGGTCATAGGGAGGGGCGGGGGGAGTGGTAGCGGTGGCTGGTTCTGGAGTGGCGGCCGCACACAAAGTGGTGGCACAGGGTTGTAAATGGTAGTGGCAGCCTCCGCGTGCAAGCTTCCCCCTCCGCATCTGGGAGGGTGGGGGGCAGCGGCAGCCGGTCCTAGAGCAGCGGGGGGGGAAGTGCCGGACTTTTTGATAATTCCGGATTTTTGGTAATTGGATTTATGAGGTTATGCTGTATTTGAAAGCCTGGTTCTTTTCTGGGAAATGACCTTAAAAATGGTATCATAGGATTTTCTATACGGTCATGATATCTGATGAAGTGTTCTCACTTTCCCATCTTAACTATTTCTTCTGACAGCCCTACAAAACACTACCTGGCATCTGAAAGCTATTTCTTACAGCATATACATCTTTGTATCAGAACAGAACAACATTGCATGTGGTGAATACATAACTATTGTTATATATCATATGGGGTCATGTCTGAACAGGAGGTAAACCACAACTGAGTTACGTAAATCATCCCAAAGTAATACCAACAGACACTTTGGTACCAGACCATCTTGTTGTCTTTTAAATGCCACTTATTTTTGAAAACTCTCAAACATTTTTTCTGAAAAAATTGTTTATATAACACTGTTAATACTATTTTACACTATATTCAATATTTAAACCCAATATAAACCGTAGACCCATCAGTGAACCTGTGCTGGCTAGGGAGAGAACATTCTAAATGATCAATATTAGGCAATTTTGAGGACTTTTTATATTTATATTTTTATATATTTTTATATTTTAAAGTCTGATATCTCGGGGCTAAAAGCAGATGACTATTGGAAGGATGACAGTTCCCATATTTCCAATTATATTCAAGCAATTAATTTTCAAAAGCAATTTTCAATAGTCATTTTTGGGTGCCTCAGTTTTTTTCTGAAAATACAAGTCCCTATTTTCAGCAGCAATGGGCCATGAAATCAGACCATAAACTTGGTAGGGGTCCTGCAATGAAAATGCCCTGTTCTGGGCTGTGGGCCAGCCTAATTCATAATGTACAACCAGAACATGTTAAGTTCTGGAAAGAAACATAAAAGCAACTCAGGTCATTGGAATGTTAGAGAAAGCATCACAGGAGATGATTTAATAGGCAAGTGCAGATGATTGTCAAAGGTAAATGGTAAGCACATATATTAATTAAATCTCAGCACATCTGTGGTAGGGGGACAGGTCAGAGAACAGTGTGTGCTGTTAGAAATGGAACAACATCTCATAATTCTTGTCCTGGGAGCTCAGACGTTCTTGTTGTTATTTATCTAGATTGCAGTAGTATCTTGAATTCCTAGTCCTTGGCTAGGACTCTGCGTGGTTGGCAATACAGAATCACAGAACAAAAACAATTCTGCCCCAAATGCTTACAATCTAAGTATGATACAGATGGAGGAGAGCAAGGAAACAATGAGGAAGCATGGATCAGCATGACAAGCAGTAATATCAGTACACTAGGAGCCTAACTGTCGTTGAAATATGTTCTATCTACAGTTTTCGTTTAGATATCTTCATAATGAAAAGGATGGGACCAGATTCAAAGTCCGAATATTAATATTCCCTGAAACTCAGTGGTGTGCAAATTTGCCTCACTCTGAGGTTCATGTCTTTGTTTAATATGGAAGCATGTTTTTAAGCACTTTCTTAGTATCTGCTAAAAATGCTGCGTCCTGCATGGTGTATCACTTGGTGAGTGGAGTGGATCTTCTAAGACCTTTTAAGGCCAAGCAGAACCAGTGATTCATGTTGGGACCTTGGGTGAGTAATATGACATCTCATCTTCACCTTTGGCTCTACTGGAAGCCAGAGTCTACAGCCCCAGACAGAACACCATGCTAATATGGCTGAACTGGTTGTAGTACCCAAGTTAGCTCATTCAGAAACAGCTAAGGTATCTGCACAGCACAGCATTGTACTATGCGGGCTTGCCCTGTTAGACAAGCCAGAAAGATATGGTTCAAGTTATATCAAAGGAGTGAGGTTGTTTCATCCATCTTAGGGGTTTGTATGTGCTACCACAGAAGTAACTCAGGGCTTATATATCATTTAGTGCTTGCTGTGCCATGCTGCATATGATGTTTTTCATGTTCAAAGGCACGTAAACCTTGAAAATTAATGGTCACAGTGCCATTGCGAGGCAGGTAGATAAGCATTCATACCCTCCTTTTAATAGATGGTGAAAATAAGACAGCTTAAAATATGGGTTTAGATCAATAGTTCTCAACTTTTTTGAATCAAGGCACCCTTGGAAAATTTCAGCTTTCACTCTTTTATATTGCCGTAGTAAAAAATAAACAAACAAAAAAACAAAGCGAGAGAGAGAATCCTTCTGTAGCAAAGAACTCAGAAAGACCGCAGCACGTCAGAGTGGTTTTCGTAGAATCATAGGAAGTTAGGGTGGGAAGGGACCTCAGGAGGTCATCTAGTCTAACCCCCTGCTCAAAGCAGGACCGTCCCCAACTAGATCATCCCAACCAAGCTTTTGTCTAGCCAAGATTTTAAAACCTCCAAAGGTGGAGAGTCCACAACCTCTCTAGGTAACCCATTCCAGTGTTTTACTACCCTCCTAGTGAGAGAGTTTTTCCTAATATGTAGCCTAAACTTCCCTTGCTGCAACTTGAGACCATTGCTCCTTGTTCTGTCATCTGCCATCACTGAGACAAGTTTATCTCCATTCTCTTTAGAATCACCCTTCATGTAGTTGAAAGCTGCTATTAAATTTCCTCTTAGTCTTCTCTTCTCTAGACTAAATAAGCTCAGTTCCCTTAGTCTTTCCTCATGTATCAATTCCCCAAATCCCCAAACCATTTTTGTTTGCTTTCACAGGACTCTCCAATTTGTCCACATCTTTTCTGTAGTGGGAGGCCCAAAAGTGGACGCAGTACTCCAGATGTGGCCTTACCAGTGCGAAGTAGAGGTGAATAATAGGGCTATGTGGAATGGCTGTTTCGATTAGGTTTTGGATTCAGCCATTTCAGAGGACAGTGATTAGTTTCAGTGTTTTGGATCGCTGTTCTGTTTCGTTTAGGCTGAATCTGTTTTGAACAGGCTGCAAGGGAAGCTTTGCACAGCCCTACTTCCCAGCCAGGCAGGGCTTGGGGCCGGGGGTTCCCGGGCCCCAGCAGGGAGCAGGACGGGGCCGTGGGTGGCTTCTCTGGAGGAGGAAGGGGAGGGACCACTGCCCTCCATGCAGGCAAGGAGACCCCTGCATGGATCTGATTCCTGTCACACCGGGTCGCAGGGCAGGGAAGCAGTGCAGGGTGGTGAGCAAGCCCACTGGTCCCTGCTGCACAACCTGGCTCTGCAGGCAGCAGAGATCTGGGGCTGCACAGGGTGGGGAGGGAGACCCCAGTGCAGATCTCTGCTCCCTGCAGAGCCAGGTCATGTGGCAGAGATTCCACTGCCTAGGCCCCAGTTCAATTCCCTAGGCCCCAGTTTGATTCCCCAGCTCTCTGATCATTCCCCCAGCTCTTCCCAGGGGGGTGCAGGCCCCCAGATCTGCGTGCCGGGTTTCAGCAGGCTGGGTCAGGGGCAGCACCGCAGTCTTCCCGATGCTCGGCATAGGCTGTGCTGAGTGGCTGCTGCTGGCCCCAGCCTGCAGCAGCAGCCTGCTGAAACCCTGCATGTAGATCAGGGTCCCGCACCCCACGGGAGGATCTGGAGAAGCGATCAGAGAGCTGGGGAATCGAACCATGAGCTAGATGTCAATATCAGAGCAGTCCTTTCCCCTCCCCCTTTCCCTTCCCCCTCTTCTTAGTTTTTATTTCTCTGCAAGCCCAGTTCCAAAACTCTGAAATTCTCCTAAACATTTCCAAAACGTTTGGAAGCCTTCCGTTTCAATTTGGATTCGGTGTTTCAGGTGCCGAAATTTCCCGAAACACCTCCAAAACAAAACGGCTGCTGAAATTTTGCACAGCCCTAGAGAATAATCACTTCCCTTGATCTGCTGGCAACACTTCTACTAATGTAACCCAGTATACCATTAGCCTTCTTCGCAACAAAGGCACTGTTGGCTCATATTCAGTGTATTGTTCACTGTAACCCCCAGGTCTTTTTCTGCAGAGCTGCTGCTTAGCCAGTCAGCCCCAAGCCTGCACTGGTGCATGGGATTGTTCTGTCCGAAGTGCAAGACTTGGCACTTCTCTGCATTGAACTTCATAAGATTTCTTTTGGTCTTCATAAGATTTCCAACTTGTTGAGGTCTCTCTCTGAATCGTAGCCCTACCCTCTAGCATATCTGCTAATCCCGCCAGTTTGGTGTCATCTGCAAACGTGCTGAAGTTGCACTCTGTGCCATCTTCCAGGTCATTGATGAAGATATTAAACAAACCCAGCCCCAGGACTGACCCCTGGGGCACTCCACTTGATACTGGATGCTAACTAGACATCAAGCCAACTACCCTCTGAGTGCAATGATCCAGCCATTTTTGTATCCATCTTACAGTCCATTCATCCAACCCATACTTCCTTAGCTTGCTTGCAAGAATGTTATGGGAGACTAAAGTCTCAAGGTATGTCACATCCACTGGTCTCCCTGCATCCATAGAACCAGTCATCTTATCATAGAAGGCAATCGGGTTGGTCAGGCATGACTTGCCCTCGGTGAAACGATGCTGACTACTTGTAATCACCACCTTCTCCTCCAAGTGCTTTAGAAATGGATTCCTTGAGGACCTGCTCCAGTTTTGACACTATGGATTCCTATTTGAAATCTCTGGGTTTATCTGATGAATCATCAGTAGGTGTTTGCATACTTACCAGTGCTAATATTGAGTAGCATGCCATGGTACCCTTAAAAGGATCTCATGGCACCCTGATTAAGAATGAGTCACTAGTTTAGATTTACCCCCGGTGTTCTTTTTTTGAGAAGTATTCTGACTTACACAAAGCTGGGTCTCAGCTCTTCCTTAAGTTTAACTATTCTGTCTCAAATCATGGGATCCCAAATAGAGCCTCTTCAGGTCCAAGGCTGCTCTCTAAAGTCTGTTCAGTTGAATGCAAGTGGAATAGTGGTCATGTTGAGACCACTCCTGTTCCATTCGGTGCCTTTTGAATCCAGGATAACTGAGATCCAATAGCTAGGCAATTTACCTTTCCACTTGTATGCAGTGGGGAGACAGGGAGACAGTATACATTATTTCATGTGATTTGTAGCAGCAAAGGCAAAAGGCCTTAAGAAAAGCACTGAAAGGGTAATAGATTTTAGAGCAGTACTGTATATGTATAAGCCATTGTTTTCGGTTTATATACACCCTGTGAATTGCTGCTAACCTTTCATTTGAAATGGCAGGCTAAAAGATTTCTAATGTAATCTCCTCATTTGAACAGTGGTGCAAATCCATCTGACCAGGACAGTGTCGAAATATTAAAGCCTTTTCTGGGAGAAGATGGTGCCTGGGCAGATAAAGTGAAGAATTACTCAATAATAATTTAAATTGATTTTCTATTGTTCCACAATTGAAAGTGTGACAGAAGGAGCCATAAAGAACACTCAGATTATTTCACATAAAAACAAAGCGTCTAATGAAATATCAGTACATGCTAGGTGTAGACAATGACAGAATGCAGTGGCTTTCCTCTCTGTGTCCCCCCGCCCCATGGAAGTTTACACTTCTGTAGTTTTGAAGGCTGTAGTTGAATCTGACATGTTTCGAATAGGCTCAGCTCAGGAAGCTGGCTAAAGGGCACTGCACAAGCTTTACATGAAGCAGCTCTCTTTCTTTTCTGGGCCCTGTCACAAATGAAAAGTAACCTCTGTGGAACCTGAGCTATCTGAACTGCATCCCCCATAAGAGGCGGGCCATCGCCTTGCTACGACACAACCTCCTTAGCCCCCTCTTCTCCTACCGTGAAGCTTTTCAGCTTTTCTTACCTTTCTCCACACAGAGCAGGAAGCCCAGAGCTGGAGCAGAAGTGCAGCTTTCAGGGTAGGACCCTGCCACGAGGAAGGCAGGACCCACACTGGCAAGAGGGGTGGTTATTTTGCCTGCTGGGTCAGGTGTATGCGTACAAGGGCCACCACTGCATGCTAGCAGGGCTGGGCATACTGCTAATGGGACACCTGCTCCTCCTTAAACAGCCGATTCCATGGGGAGTTGTGATTTTCTGGTTTGTTTTTTTAAGAGCTCAGAAAAAGTCATGGAGTCAGATCCTCTTCCACCTATTAGGTGCTGAAGCCTTTAAGTACTACTCTACCCTACTTGAGTTCCTGAAAAAAACTGTTAACACAGCAATATTTTTTAGCACACTTTCAACTCAGCCTTGTGATTAGTGGAGGGGGAAGGGAAGGGAAAGGAAAGGACCCACCTACCTTTGGCATTTAACAGTTTGTCAGGGACTTGAGCAAGGTGGATTGCAGGGGGACAGCTGAGCACCACTTTGACTGCTTATATTTATAAAAGAATCTGGCCAAAAGAAGCAGAAAATCTTGCCTGTGAAATGGGTATGCTAGAGACTGCAGTGAACTACCGATCTCCTGTTCCTGTGTGCTGTTGTCATGATTTGACCAATATAACCTGTCTTGTAGTGAAGTCAATGTAAAAGGAATGTTGCAGGGGCTTGGGGATGACTTAGCTAGTATAAATCAGTGCAGTTCTGTTGTCTTCAATGACTGTGTCTGCTTCAGTCGCCACTTGCCATTTTTCCTGGGAGACTGTGAGTTTTCTTGGGTTATGCTAAGCAATGGATGTATATCATGAAAGGGAAATTGTGTTCTTATTGGAAAAGGGTTAACTTTAAATATATAAATAGGGTGGATGGGAAAATGGTGTTCTCGCCCAGATGACTATGGACTTCCCAGGAACCAAAATTCATCCTTGGGAATAAAAAAATGTTGCATAACAGAAGAATGTTCATTGTTCCAGATGTAGAAACCTGTCCTTGTCGCAGATATTATAGTGATGGGAGCCATTTATAAAAGAGATCATGAGGAAAGAACATGGAGTGGGCCCAAGAAAGGTACCTAAAGTCAATCTTCAGCATACCCCTCTTCCTGGTCACGATAAATGCCTTGTGGTATGCTTTGTTTCCAACTTTGTTTCTTACTAGATTCTTTCTTTCTTATTAATCCTGATAATGAGATCAGAGATCCCCACTGCTACAGAAGAGTGGAAAAGCAGTGGAAGACCAGTGCCAGCACTGGAACTGATGGTCCAGGTCTTTCAGATGCTTTCTGAGCCCAGAAATGCTCACCTTAACCAGTTAAATCTGCATTTGGAGCTAAAGGTACCTTGTACCTACTATCACAAGAACTAACAAAAACAAATGAAAAAAATGTCTAGGATCTCATGCTGGTATGTAAATCAGTGAGGTGCTCAAAGTTCATGTCATTGGCAACTTGATTTTTTCCCTAATTAATATGCTTAACAGTGATACAATATACAGCAGGGGCGGGCAGTTATTTCAGGTGGAGAGCCGCTTACCCAGTTTTGGCAAACTGTTGAGGGCCACATGGGTAGCCCTGCCCCTTGACAGGTGCCCCTCCCCCTGGTCACCATCTTGGGACCAATGTCCCAATGTCTTGAAACCAATGTCCCAGGGCCAGCGCTGGCAAGGCCCAGAGCAGGGCTCAGGCTGGCAGGGGTGTGTAGAGCCGGGCTGCGCTGCACCAGCAGGGAGAGGGGGGAGTTGGCCCAGCTCCAGAGAGCCCCTGCTAGCTGAGACCCTGTACTTCTGCCACCCTGCTCTGGGCCCCATGCTCCCATGCCCTCTCATTCTCAGTGCCCTCTTCAGCCCTGTGGTACAGGCGGGGAGCAGCCCACAGCCCTGACCATGCACTCACCGGCAGGGAACGAGCTGCTTCTGAGCATGGGGCGAAAGGCAGCCCCTTCCCCGCCCCGTGGCCGGTGCTACCTGCTGCAGCAGCTCACAGCCTGCATGGGGCTGTCCTGAGCAGGCACGGGCAGCTCCACGTGGGCTTTGAGCTGCTGCAGTGCGGGGCACCGGCTACAGGTCGGGGCAGGGCCGCTTTCCACCCCCGCACTCAGCACCAGCTTGTAACCCGCCCCTGCTGCCAGCCTGAGCCCTGCGCTGGCTCTGGGGTCACCTGTCAGGGCTGCTCCGTGGCAGCAGCAGCTACTCGGCACAGAGAAAAGTGGCCCCCCTGCTTATCGTGCTGGACAGTGTTTGCTGTTGCTGCCCACGCGGAGCTCACACGCTGGGCTCCCGCCTGCCCCAGGGTACGCATTCCCACATGCCCAGCTTCCTCACTGACCCCACCTCAGGCACCGTGCCTCTGCTGCAGCCTGTGAGGCTGGGAGAGGCAATCTGAGGGAGCTCCAGCAGTAAATAAGCAACTCCACTCCCTGCTGCCCTTCTCCAGCCATGTTTGACAGCCGAGCTGCTTCGGTCCGGCCTTAGGGCTCCCCTGCTCCACTTCTCCTGCCCCAGCTCCTCCTAACCAGTCCCCATCCTTGCATCCTGCCTCTCTGAGGCCTCCCCAGGCTCTGCTCCGTGGCTGGGCCTCACTGCCCTTGACCTCCTGCCCTCCTGCTTCCCCCATCCTCTTCTCTCTGTGTCTCTGTTCCAGTGCTTCTCCGACCCTCCAGTCCTTTCATGCTACATTTCACCCACTCCTTTTCTTTCCCTCCCTCTAGGTCATGGAGAAGCTATGATTTTTTAAAATTCACATTAATTAATTAAACTTAATCAATGTGTATTTGATTAATCCACCATTAATTTTATGGGTGTGGCCCTCAACAGCTCACCAAAACTCATGAAGTGACCCTCCAGCCCAAATAATTGCCCACCCCTGAATTAAAGGCTCTACTCCCAGTTCAGAGGATGAAGATGCATCACTTGGTTTTGTCAGATTTCTCAGTCTTACCCCATATAAAATCAACCAGCTGGTCTGGATCGTAAAACAAATATGAATTTTATTATGAGCCAATTTACATTGGCAAGAGTAGAAGAGTTAGAAGTCTAATGACCTTCTGAAGGTTGAAATGCGGTAAGCTATGGGTTAGTTTGCATTCCATGCCAAAAAAATATTGCAAATGCACATCTAAGAAGATGTATATCAAAGTATATACATGCTTTACAGAAAAAAGTATTGCAGAAAACTGGAGAAATACCATACAGCAGGAAGAAAATGGGATTAAGGTTAGAAAAATCTTCATTACAGTTCCAACACGAACCTTTGCTCTGTCCCCCCTAGCCTTCATCGGATATTTTACAGGAAGCTCTCTTGGGCCTTTTCTGTGCTAGGAATCTTTTGACCTATTGTTCCCCAAAAACTGAAGGTCTTCTAACAACACTGGAAGCTACAGTGCCAGAAGCTTAAGACTGGCTACTGTGTGGTAACCTCGGGTAACTAATCTGGAGTGTTGGCTGTAGTACAGTTTCTGCTGGCACTGCCTATTGAATCTCACCTATTGGGAATTAGGGCTTTGGAACATTTTAATGCAGTAAAATTATGGAATTATGGGCCAGCAAAGAGAAGGTTAGTTTCACCTCTGGCCTAAGAACAACTAAGAGAAATTTTAAAAATAAAGGCCTTGCTTGAGAAATTAAAGAAACGCCATATGAAGCAGTTTGTACTGCATAAAAATAGAACTGTGGCCCCTCACATACCACTCCTTTTACCTATTCCAGCCATAACATGTTTTCGTGAATTCCTTAGTAACCATATGAATGCATCCATTTGTATGATGTGACAACGCTCCTGTTCCTAGAGCTCTGCCTTGCTCACTGTCACCTTGGCCAGGGACAGACATTAAAAAAGCTTGAGTCTGAATTGATTCAATCTTTGCAGGTTAGTTTAACCTGCAAAGCGTGAACCAATTTGGAGTTGGATAGACATTCCCTTTTCATTCCAGAAATGCAGGCACAATGCCTGCAGTGGCTCAGACTAGAAACTGGGGGGCACTAGAGCAGCCCTCCCTTCCCTTCTACACTGCTGAGCCAGACCCCGTCAGGATGCTTTGATGTCTGTCCCCGCCCCCGAGCAGCCCAGCAGGGAATGTTTATCACCTCTAACGGAGTGTTTATTAACTTATTATGAAAGTCTTCTTAAACAGTTTTTTCCAAGGAAGGACATTAAGCTACCTGTTGATTGGCTCCAAAAAGCCTGTCTGCCTTTGTCATCTCCCACAGCACTGACTATGGCCAGCATGTGGTCTGCTATCTAATGCTGAGGTATCTGCGTGAGACAGAGGGGCAGGCAGGGGGGAGAATAAGCCCTGCTTATGAGGGAGAAGCCAGGCAGATGCTCTGTGCCTGCAGTCTCTGCCAGAGCTCTGGCCAGGGAGCAGAAGGGAGGGACCAGCTCTGCTGTGGAGCAGAGAGTCCTACCTAGCCCAGAGAGCATGCTGGGATGCTGGAGTAATTTAATTTAACTTAAACCAGCAAGGGGTGTGGGACAGACATTGCATAAACTGGTTTGACCTAAATCAGTTAAGTCTGGTATTACATTCAACCAGGTTTATCTCAAACTGCTTTCTGCCATTTTCATACTGGTTTATGTGCATTGAACATCTGTTCTGTTACAGGTTTAAACCAGCTTCTGATCACTTAAACCAGTGTATGTGTAATGTCTGTCTCTAGCCCTTGTCAAACTATTCTCTGCTCGATCACCCTCCATCTCAGAACCTTCCACCCTGCTCATTTTTGCCCCTCTGCTCTCTAACATGCAGGGATAATCTAATCTAGCGCTTACCAGCCCAGGTCTCCAGCTCCAATTCCTGTAGCCATGGGAAACAGTGCAGCCCAAGGATATTTGTAGAATACAGCATCTCATAGTCATGAAACCAGAATTAGCTGTCAGCCTCTTCTGGGTGCACCAGTTTGTCTTGCTTCCCCATATACTGCTTAGAGCTGCTCTATAATTTTGAAGGATGACCGGCCATGCTTCCTAAATGGAAGAAGAAAGTGTTCCACAGTTCAGCGCCCAAGCCCGTTTTGCCCATTTGATTTTGTTTCAACTTTCCTTTATTCAACAGCTCTACCTTTAGCACAAGACAGTGTTGTGCATGGTGCTGGGGAAGTGGGAGACTTTTTACTTCAGGTGCTTTCTTCTGGCCTGCTGAGTAGCAGCCTGGGTGTCTGGGTTGTCAGGCAGCAGGTTAAAACAGGGCCCAATATCCGCCCCCTGGCAGGGATTTCCTCCTTGCTCCCCTTTTTTCCATGGAGACACTAGAAAGCAACACAGAGAGCCAGGCAGTATGCAGAATAGCAGCCTGCAGCTTGATGCATGTTGGGGGCAAGAAACCCTCTCCTGCCTGCTGGGGAGGCAGTGAGGTCCTGGAGCCCTGACTCTGTTAGCTCTGTGAAACAAGCACAGTTACCTTGGAGGAGCAAGGAGGGAGGAGAGACAGCAGGGACTCCGGGGAGAAGGAGGGAACAGACAGAAGGGGTGACCCAAAGAGGGAGGAGGGGATAAGGGGTGGGAAGGATTGACAGATTTGGTACTGGTTTAATGCAAATGAAGCAGTGTGCAGCAATCACATATGCAAATTAGTGCATTTAATCATCTGTAGAAAACATTCAGTTTTCCAGACTGCAGCTTTTAGGAAGTAAATTTCATGGAGAATAACAATAACAGGAGTGATTTCAATCCTGGGAACCCACCTAGAAGTCTCACCCCCTTCTCAGCTTTTACCTTCATCCTTTGCAATAGGTCTGCGCCGTTTGCCTGCATCTGATCTAGTTTGTACATTCCTTGGAGCGGAGACTGTCTTCCCTTTTGTATAGCACAGAGCACAGGGACGCTGTGTGGCGGAAGCCATACCTAGCCCTGCAGCTACTATGAAGCACTGCCACCATGTGGCACCACAGCAACATTAACTGTCCCACGGCTTCGGAATAGCCACAGTGTTATTATGGAGGTTTTGTGTACAGGGCAACTAGAATTGTACTGTGGCCCAGAAATGGGCTGACAAAAAGTATTGTAGACAGATGGGAATCAGAACTGCAACAGCAATATTTGATATTTGAAAGCACGGGCCAGGGCTGGTATTGGGAAGGATGCTTACGTTCTAGGTACATGCTACTAGAAAGCACAAATTTCATGGCACAGAAACATGGCTTTGGATGTTGCTTTCCGGACCTCAAAGACCTTTCTGACAAGTCTTTCCTTGAAACCAGTAATTCCATCCCTCCACTCAAAAACACTTGTATTGAGTTTCAATTGATGATATTACATGGCGAAAAGTGTTTCACTATCACATTTCTGATTCACTTTAGACAGTACTGACTGAGCTGAGCTATCTTCTCAAGGAAGGGAAAGAACATCTGAGTCTTAACAAACCTGGAGTGTTTTCTAGGCACCAGAGATAAGAAATAAAGGGACTTTACAGAGTGCTGTGAGAAGCTGTTTGTGGTGAAGGACAGAAGGGTCCATCTTAAAATAAGAACTGAAGTGAGGGAGACGGGAGATGGTGCTTTCCAAGCTTGACAAGCATTGCTGTACCTCAAGCCATTCAATTTTCAGTCCTTGGTAACTCCTGCCCCCATGGAAAGTGAAAGCAAATGGATCTGACCTTTCTGCAGTTGTGAGGGTAATGCGCTGTGACAGCTGCCGGGGTGTGCCACACGCCATCACAGAAACAGCACGTTAAGGTTGGTTTCTGCTGCCTCTGGTAACGGGATAATCAGGGTTCTCCCTCTCTGTAATCTCTACTGTGACTTGTGAAACATGGGTCCAGCAGAGACTTTCCTCTGGTGCTCTCTGTTAATGATCGCCCAACGCAAAAGGAACAGTGTAGATCATCTCTCCCAGAGAGCTGGAGCGCAGTGTAAGTGCACGTAGCAGTTGCTGCTATGGAGGCAACCTAATCTTTTTACAGGGAAGAAATATACTAGCGCTAAGCCTGCCTGGAGCCCAGGCCATGCCCCGTGTTGTCCGCACCCAGTTTCTTGCATCGCAGTCCATTCCTCCCAGCTGAGCAAGCTCAGCTTCCCTGGAGTAAATCAGCACTGTTCTTCAGCCGGAGCAATCCCACTGCGTGACACTGAGTCACTCCCCTCCAGGGGCTGGATAGCTTGTTTCTGGATTCCCCTGAGTGAAGACCAGTCCTGGAAACTGAACCCTTTCTCTGCTGGTGGTTAGTGCCCAGCAAGAAAGTCCCCTTCACAAGCTTCTCTGGATTGAACTGGTGCTTGTCCTCAAGCTGTTTTGATTTGTGCTGTGTAATCTCTAACCTGGGGGGTGTCATTTTTTCACTTTCTTGTACAAATAGGCCTGAACCAGAACAGCAAATGCAAAGTCTCCAAAGTCAGAAGTTTGGAATTGAGTCAAAACTCAGTAATTTGGGCTCCTGTGTCCTGCTCCGTGCCAGGGAGATTTTATCCCCATCTTCTCACATTGAACAGCTCTGTATATGTGAAAGGAATTGCACTTACCTTTTTTTTCCAATGTTTCCAGCTCTTGTGCTTTTATCACAAATCTCACGATTAGGCAGCTCCTAAATTTCCAACATTCACTTACAAAAGAAAGTTTCTATACCTTTTGGGTACGGAAGCATAAAAGGGCCTCAAGGGCAGTAGAGTGAGCACAACCAGTGTTTTTTAAAAATATCTCATGATTCGGAGGGATTCATGATTTTTGTGCACATGGGCTTGGCAACACGGTTATTCTCCCTCCTCACCCCTGCTCCTTTCTGTTCTCGCTGTATTTTTAATCTGTCCATCATAGTCTGTGTTCCCTCATGCTATTTCATGTGGTTTTAGTCCCTTTTTAATTCTCTCTCCTCTGTTACCCTCAAATCTCCCCTATGACTCATTTTGATATTGCTTTTCCTTTGCATTACTGAATATTTTCCCCCTCTTCTGTTCATATTTTTCCTTCTATCTTTCCCTTCTCTCTTCTCTGCCCTTTTAATTTCTCTCTTTCCCCTTCCTGATGTCTGTTGTGGTCATCTCTACTATTCATCCATTCCCCCACAGATTTTCCCTGGCCTCTATTTGTACTGTAAAGCAACGAGCCAATTAGCCCAAGAACAAGGCTCACTCTCCGTTCCATTTGCAGGAGCAGACAAGGTTTCAGAGACTCGGCATATCCTATGTTTCAATTTGCTGCTGCGTGCAGTGCTAATGGAGCAGTGCAAATCAGGAGAAGGTCCATAAAATAAAAGCCTGCTGGTGCCCTTGCCACCCCTCTGCTTCCAACAGCGCCTTCAGTCCTAGGCTAGGAATTGAGCTGATAAGGATCGCTGCATTTCTCATCCTAGGGTAGTTTTCAAGCCAGCTCTCAAACAATCTTTAAAAGCCCTGTGCTGGGGGGGGGGCCTGATGACTCGAGGGTTAACTCGCACAAGAGCATCAGAACTGCTGCTGTGTAGGCAGGGGGAGCCTGCGGAGGACCCAGGATCCTCCCTGTAGATTTCATTGTCATAGTCGGTACCTGTCTGGCTTTAAAACTCAGGGCTTGATCCTGCGGGGTGCTGAGGGCTTTGTCTCCAGCCCAGCAAAGTACTTTAAACACACAATTCCATTCTGGCAAGGGGGTGGTCCTGAAGTCAGACCAGTGCGTCTGGAAGGCTTGTAGAGATTATTCAGCCACAATCTGAGTCAAAGGGATGAACATGGGACTAGGAAATTTTGAATTCTAAATCTGGTTCCCCCTCAGTGTGGTCTTGGGCAGAAAACATCCCTGCTGTTTGTTTTTTCCTGTGTGCAACCAGCTTGGCTCACTGACCTGAGGGGACTGAGGATTAATTGGTTAATGTTTGCACAGCATTTTGAACGTGTAAGCTTGTTATATAACAGCTAGGCAGTGTTATTCAGGGATGTGCTGCAGCGCAGCTGCTGTTGGTAAATATAAGGTGACTCGGGGAGGGGAGGAGAAGCTGGATAAAATGAAATGGGACATAGTGGTGACCTCACAGCCCTCTCTTGGTGCTTGCTGAGTCACCGGAGAGAGAGGGAGCGCCCTTTTACTCACCGTGCTGCACTGGTGATAAGGAAGTGATGAGTAAGGCAACGACTTGGCTCATAAAATCAATTTAGGAGAAAAGAGAATTACTCTGTAATTTTGAAAGCAATAAATAAAGTGGGTCTGTTCCTATACCTGCAGGACCAGCAAGACAAAGGGCTTCCCATGTCCTATTGGCATTTTATACAGTCAAGGAGAAAGAGATAAATACCAGCTAATGTGCAGAAAAATTTATCTGGCAGGAAAAATCTGTAGTCCCAAACTCTGGGCAGGAAGAGATTGTGGTCAGATCAGGATGTATTTATTACAGTGCCTTCAGCTCTTTTAGGGATGTGCTTTTCTGGCAGCGTAGGGCCAGATTCGAAAAGGAGCTTTGTTTTCCAGCACAGAGTTCAGCTGCCTGCCAGTGTGGTGTCTTATTCTAAAAGGTCAAGCTACAACCCCACGTTACCCACCAGAGGTGTAGCAAGCTCATGCAGCACCTGGCAGGAGACAGGGGTGGATGCCCAAGTACTGTAGGTGTGGGGGAGGGGAGAAGGGGAAGGGAAGTCTTACCTGCGCAAACCCTCTGTTGTCACAGGCCGGCTAGGTGCTGTGAGTGTATCAGCCATGAGACTGCTGGGTTCGGGATTGAGGAGGTGAGTCAGGAGCGAAGTAAAGGCAAATTTAGTTATAGCTTAGCATACAACAGTTAACAGAAAGGTTAATGCGACAAACAGATAGCACAGTAATAAAGCACTAATAGTGAATGATAACAGATAGACAGAATGACAAAGAGTTCCCACGTGGGGTTGGCAGCTTATCGGCAGTCCCTCTATGCCAGGTGCGCACCAAGTTGTTCCAGCAAAGTCGGGCGTCCCTGATCAACACTGTCTGAGGGGTCACCAGGAAGGTCCCTTAGTCAGGATCTGGCCCTCACTCAGACTGGGAGTTGGGGTCCAGGCTTGGTACAGCGATGGTCCTTCTGTCCCGTCCTTCAAACCGGTTACTTGACATGCGCGTTCCTTTATGCCTTATTTTATGCTAATCTGTTGGCTTTAGAGCCACTCACAATCTTGCCCTATAGCTGTTACCCTATGGGATTAAAAGGTGTTAGAAACTATCATAAAAGGTTACCGCCCGAACTCAGTTTCACCCAATAAGCAAATTACACCACCTTACTTTGAGGTTTGAAATTAGCATTACCCTGCCCAAGCTCAACCCCTTGGTTTCTTATTCCTTGGATTCCTTGGAATGTGCTAATTATATTAGATGGTCAGATCTTCTTATAGCTGACCTTTAAAAAATCTGTTAGATCAGCTAATCTTGTAGTTTGCTCATTTTTGGGGCCCAGTCAGTCCCATGATCAGTGCAAACAGTTAGATTCAACACTTTGGTTAAATTGTGACAGACAAATTCCATTTGCGGGTTGCAAACTTGCAAGCTTTGCATTAACTAATCTTAACTGCTAGACAATTGCCTGGATGTCTCCAAGAGCATATATTTATTGCTCATGATAGTAACCCCTCTGGTTCTGGCCACCACACTCTGCACACAAGACTGCTACTGCTGTTGCTGCTGCTGTAGTAGCAGCCTCAGTTCCAGCAGCAGCAGTGCTGTGGTGTGGGCTCCCTCAGAGCCCTGCCTGGTGCCGGTTCACTCGCCCTTCCCCAAGGTGTTACTGGACATAGGACTGCACCTGCACTCAATCCAGGGTAGCATTACCCTTGACAAAATGAAGGCTAAAACTGTACAGATGTGTCATCTGTCCTTAGCTTATCCTGAGGTAGACACTGCCACAAGGAAAACTTGCTGCCCTGCCACCTTGAGACGTTGTAGTAATGTCAACTCGGAGCGGCTGTCTGCTGTGAATAGCAGATCCCCTGGATCCTGATGGAAATAGAGCAAGGGCAGGCAATTATTTCAGTTGGAGGGCCACTTAACAAGTTTGAGTGAAATGTCAAGGGCCACATGGGTAGCCCTGCCCCTTGACATTTGCCCCACCCCCCGATTGCCATATTGGGACTGAAAGTCCTGCACTTGAACCCCTGACTTTTGCCACCGGAAGTCCCTCCCCATGTCTCCCGGAAATACTCCTTTTGGGAGGGGAGGGTTGCCATCTTGGAACCAGAAAAAAAAACAAATCGTACGCTAAAAGACAAATACCTACTATAACATATTTTAATTTCATTTACAAAAGTATTTGTCATGATCTGTGCTTACGTACTGTATATAGAGGAATTACATAATAACTCAAAAATAAAATCTTACTCTTGTATATCGTGTGGAGGGTGTGGTTGGGACAGGGGTGCGTATGGTGGGGTGTGTGGGGGGGCATAGGGTATGTTGAGGATGGGTAATTGTGGGGGAGTTGTGGGAGCAGCATGTGGGTGCAAGAAGTTTGTGGGGTGTGAGGGAGGTGGGGGTGTGAAGACCCCGCACACATGGCATGCAGCCCCAGCTGCCGGCACCAGCAGCAGGCAGGGGTGCTTAGGTTGCTCGTGCCCTGTGTAGGTACTGGCACCCAGGGGTTTGCGGCTCTGGTCAGTGCTGCATATGGGGGTGAGAAGCACAGCCTGCCTGACCTGCCTCTGTTTTGGGGCTGTGCATGGCACAAGTGCAGCTCCCATACTCAGGTGGCACCAGGGGAAGCCCTGCACGGGAGCCGGCTGCCTTCCCCATCCCCTGCCATGCGGGTCCTGGGACTGTGCTGGGAAGCAGGGGCCATGGCTCCCCTCCACTTCAGGCAGAGTCCCAGGATCTGTGCAGCAGGGGGCGGGGAAAGCAGCCGGCTCCAGCGCAGGGCTTCCCCTGGTGCTGCGCGAGTGCGGGAGCTGCACGTGCGCTACACAGAGCCCCCATGATACAGGCAGGCTGCGCTCCTTGCCCCCACGTGCAGCGCCGGCTTGAGCCACACGCCACCAAGCGCCAGTGCCTGCACAAGGCACGACACCCCCACCTGCTGCTGTTGCTGGCAGTGGGGGCTGTGCACCATGTGAGGGACTGTGTGGGGGCCTCAAACCGCCCACCCTCCCTCACACCCACACCCTATCCACCCTAGCTACATGCTCCTGCCATCTTCCTGGGTGCAGGCTCCATGCTGCCACCAGCCCCAGCCTAATATTCCCTTCCCCCACCCAGTTGCAACTCCTCCTCCTCCTGCCCCTGCCGCCTCCCTACCTGCTGCACAGAGTGAGCGGGACACCGGGGAAGCCGAGCAGGTCCCCTCCAGGCAGCTGCAGCAGCAGCAGCCCCTCTGGAAGCTGCTGCTGGCTGGGCCAGGCCCTTCTGCCCATGAGGGTGGGAGTGAGGCACAATAGGGTACATTGGCAGAGTGGGGGTGCAAGTGGGCAGAAGGGCTGCGGGGTACAATTTGTTGGCATGCCTGCAAGCCAAATAAAAGTGCCTAGCAGGTCAGAGCTGGCCCGTGGGCCGTATTTTGCCTGCCCCGATATAGAGTATATAAAACTGACGTAAGTTGCTCTGCTGGAAGGGTGTGGTCTCCCAGCGCCATTGGTGTCCATGGATTCTCACCTGTTCAGATGGTTAGTTGGGATTTTTGTGGATTGCTCACTTGAATTTGGCCATGTAAATTGAACTTGAGATGCTTAAGTCCTCCTTTTGAATTTGGTTCCTAGTCCGTTTTTTACCTTAAAAGGAATTTCTAACTTCCCCAAGGCTTCTCCAATGGCATTTCCCTTGCATGCACATTTTGTTTGTTTCCCTCTACAGAAGTGCCTGTTTTCAAACCAGTTCTTTGTGGTCTGTATAACAAAAAAGGAAATGTTCCTTTCTTTCCTAGTTCAGCTTCTGAAATAAACCAGGTGTGCTTTTCAGGGGGTAGGAGCTCTGACAAGGTGTTGCATGGGATGCTTGATACTATACTCCCATACTTTTCTGACTAGTTTTCCTGCTTGTTAGAATATGTAGTAAGTTTGTTGTTAGTTTATGTAGTAAGTTGTGTATTTGGTCTATTTTTACTTTCCCTATTATTGCCCTAATATGATAAATGTTATATGAGAAATAAAGTAAAATGTCATATAAATATGCATTTGGATGTGACTCAGGTGTGAATAGAAAACAAAAAATATTGGCTTGGAAGGGACATCAGGGAGTCATCCAGTCCAGGGTTATCCCTGTCTAAACCAAGTATTCAGGGGCGATGCGTAGAGGATACACGGGGGTGCACATGCACCCCCTGTCAGGCCTCACTCCATGTTTAGCCGGCGGGCAGGGGGGCAGGCGGAAGCACCAGTGTCCCCCCTACGAGTGCTGGCCGGGGAGCAGGGCTGCCAGCAATAGTGGTCATGCCACTTCTGGAAGTAGCTGTGGGAGTGAGATCGGCTGCAGGGGACACCCCCACTCCCAGTCAGCAGAATCAGCCGTCAGGGGAGCCCCACCCTGGTTTGGGGGGGGGGGGCCCCCCCCCCCCCCCCCCCCCCGATGCAAGAGGCACCAGACACCCATGCAAGTGTTTGACTAACCCGCTCTTAAAACCTCCAAAGATAGAGATCACACAGCCTCTCTGGTTAGCCTCTTCTGATGTTTAACCAGCCTCATATATAAAATCCTAGATATCCCTTGCTGCAATATACCTTCACTGAATTTCCCTTTCACCGTTGCTCTTTCTTTCTTCCACCTGCACATGGCTTTCCATTTGACATGTACTTTACTGCACTAACTGTGTCTTTCTGTTTCACAGGATGCTCCTAGAGGCAGGGATCTGTTCCTTCATGTTTATAAAGCAACAGGTCCGTTCACTGTAATCTAAATAATAGAGCAAATCTATACCTGGGAAACTTATGTAAATGTATCCAGGAGCTTACATTTCACTGTGTCCATAGATTCCTTCCTGGGCAGCCCTTTGCCTGCCCTCGATTAGTTTTTTATTAACTTAATTAAGCAATGGGCTACATCACGGAGGCAGTCATAACTCCCAGCTCCCTGGGGAGTGTCAGATCACCACAAGCAGAAACATCTCGGCAGAAATGAGCCTAACATGTTTTTCTTTGTACCAGGCAAATCCTCCACTGCACTGCTTGTGTGAAAGATCGGAAGGGTTATTAGTCTTAAAAAAATGGCAATGACCGTGAAGCACTTGAAGTTCTCTGTGGATTTGGGTTGTACCCTTGATTCTGCTTCTGTTTCAAATTGATGGCGATGTGGGCAAGCACTTTTGAGAACAGTGCGAGTGTTTCAGGGGAGAAAGAGGGATTGGTCCTTTAGTTCACTATTTGGAGAGAATTAGCCTAACTGAAGGGGGAAAAGAATGAATTGCCTTTTCCCAAGTAAAGAGGTGGGGGAACCCCACACCTCCCTCAGTATTAGACTTCTGCTTTTAACTTTTAAATTGCCAAAAAAGCTTATGGTTCTATGTCTACATTTAACAGTACTTTCTTGTATCCTCATATTTTGCCTGCTGCATTTCAGTCATTTTCCATTGAATAGAAACATTGTCTTTATTTTGTGTCCTAAAGTGCTGGGCTGTTTTAAACTGCCATTAAAGGCCTGCTGTGTTGCATCCCAGAAGAGGCTGCATTTGACGGAGAAGGAAGTGATTTGTATTGTTAGTTGTGATTCAGGATTAGCTAAATGCACTTGGAGATGTCTGGCTGAGAACTGCTACAGCATTTTGTTCCTCCAGCTCCCCAGAGGCTCGCGTCGTCATTGTTTATTTTTGTTCCCGTGTGTTATCTGCTTTATTTTGTTGGTGTGTTTTGACAGATCCTCCTGACTGGGTGCCAGATGAAGTCTGCAGCTACTGCACTGCATGCAAAGCTCCGTTCACAGTCATTCGCAGGAAGCACCATTGTAGGAGCTGTGGCAAGGTAATGACTCAGTGAAACACATGACGCGCTGTCAGCTGTAAAGAACGGCACACTCATGCAAACCACTGGAACCACCCAGCCCAGCACATGTTCAGCCGCAGAGAACCTGCTGCATCAGAAGCCACGAGCTACTATTTTGGGTACCTCCATTTCTGGCTGCCCAGCTTGCACCCAGAAAGGGCCTGATTTGCAGAAATGACAGACGCGTGTAACACTGAGGCCATGTCTCAAGTGGCCACCCACAATCAAGTCTCTTTTGCAAATCTTGGCTTGGAACTTTAGCAAATTCCAGCAGCTTGTAGTGTGAGAGTGGTGTGGTCCAGCTGGGAGCCTGGCGCCATGCTCAGGCTTGTCTCAGGCTCCTCACATGGGTCCTGTGCACCAAGGAGCCTTGAATCTTCAGTCCCCTCTGCACTTATTCTCTTGCTTCTGAGTAGGAACAATGGCCCCAAATTGACAGAGAGCAAATTTAGGTTGGACATTAGAAAGAACTTCTTCACAGTTGCCAGAATCAGGAGTGGGCTTCCAAGGAAGGTGGTGCTCTGCCCTACCTCGGTGGTCTTCACAAGGAGACTGAGCTTTGTATGCACTACAGTGATCCCATCAGAAGCATGGGGCCAGGGTCCCCAGCTGGACCATGCCACACACACTACAAGCTGCTGGAATTTGGCAGGGGGTCAGACTTGATGACCTACTGAGGTCCCTTCTGACCCTAACATCTATAAATCTATAACGGTACAATCCAGAGGGAGCAGGGAGTGGGTGTTTTCCCAGGAGGCGTAAACCCAGCTGGTTCTTATTGTGTTTGCCTTAAGTTGCAATTTTAATCAAGGTTCAAGAGTCTAATCCTGCAAATCCTTCTCATGCAAGCAGCCCAAGTGACTGCAATAGCCCTTCTCACATGAGCAAGGTCTAGTGCCTGGGAGAGGCTGGGCAGACTCAGGTGACATTGGGCACCAGCTGGTGAGGGCTGCCAGCTAAAATGCACTAGACAGGAGTGCTTCCCAGCTGAGACATGCCAGAAGTGCAGTACATTCAATTCTCCCCTCACCTGCTTTTTAGCCAGCTTTAGTCGTGTCCAAAACCTCAGCATGTAAAGTTCATTCAGTCTCTCTGGTATTTTTCAGATCTTCTGCTCTCGCTGTTCCTCTCATTCTGCTCCGTTACCTCGATATGGTCAGATGAAGCCTGTCCGGGTTTGCACTCACTGTTACATGTTCCATGTCACTCCTTTCTACAGTGACAAAGCTGGTATCTGACGCACTGAGTCAGCGATGCACCTACTGGAGTCTGAAATCGACTGATCTTATGTTTGATCTAAGCCAAGAATGAACTTGAAGGAAGGACCTTGTTGCGGGCATGTAGGCTTTGACATCCATTATTTTCAATTTTGTACAGACACTTTTTATTGCATTTTATTAAGCTGCTAAAGGGAAGTACAAAGTGTCTGTAGCTGTATGGCTGCAATACTGTCTTCCATAAATTTCTAATGTTAGCGTTCCAATGCCATATGCAGAACAGACGTGCCGCGTGGAAGGAAATAGGGCTCAGTGGACTGAACCTACATCGCTGCTGCTTATCTGACACACGCAGAACACAGTCGCTGGTTAACTCTGACTAACTCAGCACAGCAGATCAGTTCCACAGCCAGGACACTTCTGTACTTGCTAGTGTTCTAGCTCTCCCTCTTGTTGCTATTTTAGCTTTTCCATTGCTGGATACAAGCCGCCTGAGCTAGCATTAATTAAGGCAAATATGTTAAGCTCATATTCAGTATTCACATAGGCAAAATTCTCTTTGAACAACAGAGGAAAAATCCAAAGTCCCAGAGCAGTATGTTTCTGCTGCCTCTCGCTGAGCACAGCAATAACTTGGAGTATCTTTTGAAAATTAGTTCTTGCATCTTTTAATTTATTTATTTCCAGTTAGGGATTTTTTTGAAGCATCATTGATGCAAACTCCAGATGATGAAATCCTGATGCATGAGAGAGTTTGGTTTGCAATATTGATAATAAAATACTAAGAAAAGTTCCAGAGGAAAGAGTTAGTGGATGAATGAATTGCTATTAAAAAAAACTTTATTTTTGAAAAGTTTAGCAGCATTAGTACAGTATGCATGACAGACCGGAGTTATCCCAAGCTCCGCTTTTGAAATGATTTTTTTAAAGGCAAACTAGTATCACCACTTTATATTTTTATTCAAAAAGTCCTACAGATTGGTCAAGTATATAAAGTTTATTTATCATCCATAGTTTGCAGAGTAATTTTATAAAACATGTCAGGCTCTTCCTTTTAGACGTAAGTCACACTAACGCCTCATAAGACGCATCTATTTTAATACACATATATGTATTAAAATGTACATATACATAGACATAAATTATGCTTCTCTTTGGAGAGGAAAATAAAAGATTCACAGGGTCATGTGGTGATCTTACACAAGTGATATGCAGTAGGAGTTCTGTGAGCACCGGGGTTTGGAGGTGTCTGGACATGTTTGATTTTAGCCACATTCAAAGAAAAACACTGTTCTGTGGTTACAGAGGAAATGAGATCAAGAGCTCTTTGCTGACTTGCGGTGTTAACTGAATGTTTCGAGCTGATACAGAGAAAACTGCGTTATTTCACTCAAGCGTCCTCATTTAAAATGATAAAGCAAAAACTGGTCTGTGCGTATTTTTTATTTTGTGGACACTTCCTTTGCTATGTAGTTTTATATCAAATGTAATGGAGCCACATAAACATAGCAGTTTGTTGGCATCGCTGTCGTTTAAATCGGATGAAACAGCTTCACCTAGTTTGTGAAAGGCACAAGTCTTATGATCTGTCTGTAGACACATTCAGCAGTAGGATGTTAGCCTCACTTTATTTATAATTGTTTTGCAAATTCCCTTCCAAGAAATCCTCAAGTCGGCATGTCTACAGTCACCGGAGTTTAGAGAGACCCAGGGTGGATACCTCAGGAGCTGGGTAATGTGGTACAAGCAGTGATACTTATTCAGGCTTAAATCTCAGGCTTCACATGCAATGATTATTGCAGTTTTATTTTTAGAGAAACAACAAATCTAATGCTTCTTTTATAGGATGAAAAAAAATACAACCGACTTCAGTTATGAAATAAATATGCACAAAAGTTGCTTCTGTGGAACAAAGTAATTATTTAATGGACTGAATATTTATTCAAGCTTGTTTTTATTTTGTAAATGCTGTAATTCAGAATCATTTCCATAAATATGATATTTAAAGATCTCAGACGCTATAGTTTCTTATGTAAATACAAACTCCTATTTCTCTTACTGAAAAGCACAATGACTATATCAATATGCATTTGCCTCAAGGAAGACTTTGCTCTTGTAATCTCTTCAGATGATTAAAATGTCAGGACTTTCTACTTCCATGTGCTGGATTGCTGTTTCATTTATTGCTCTGTTTGCACACTGACAGCTGACATTCCTGTCAAAGAAATTGGCTTTAGTTCACTCACACTGCACTCATTTGTACATAACACAAGAGAATTAAGCTTAAACTTTAAGGATGAAATTCCCATCCAAGCAGAGAGGGCAGAAGAAGGCCCAAGAAGTCCAGTTGTAGGCAGGTCGTCAGCAGTGCTTGTGCCCTCTTATGTGCTTGTGTCCCATGTCTGCTTCACAGATTGGACAAAATGGGCCTGCCTGTTTCAAGTCAAAAGAAATCTGTTTTGTGAATGACACAGATCGTTGACAGTTAAATAATCCCCCTTGGATTCGCAGCACACTAGACTGTGCCCTGGGTCAGCTGTAGCTTGTGCAGGTGCAGTATGTCATGTTGGATTGTTTTCACAGGACTGAAAATGTATCTTTGATGGCCCTTTTGCTCAGCAAAAAGCAGATTGTGGCCATGGGAGCTCAGGCTCCCAGCCCCG
>NW_005842473.1:377567-378873 GCF_000455745.1 Alligator sinensis | reverse complement strand
GTAGGGAAATGTTAATTTAAAAACCTTATTTTGTATTTCCGTGTGCACAGCTTCTCATGGGGGAGAGAGAGGGTGAGGATGAAGGATGTTGTAGGAGGATATAATAATGGCTGGAGTTGGGAGATCTGGCTTTGGAGAGGAGTCAAGTACAAGCACATTCCCTTGAGCTGGAGGAACACACCAACATATCTTGTCCCCAGCTGAACTCGCTATCAGATTAAGCAAAGCCAAAGATGCTGGATCTGCATCCTCTGGTTACCTTGGCAACCCTCTGCTATAATCTCTTCACCAAGTGCCAGCTCTCTGTTGCATTGCACACAGTCACAGATACTTTTGCTTCCTGCTTCATTAGAGTTATTGCTTAAGCATGTTTGTAATTATGAAGGTTTACACCACAGGGTCAGACACTTGTCTAGTATTAGGGACAAATTCTCCCTCTTAAAGGATGATATTTGCTGAAACGTGCCTCCTTGATGCTGATGTGCATATTATATGGAGCCTTCTCCCTGGAAAGCCTTTGGAGCACTAAGGGTCCCCCAGCCATTTCCATTTTTATCCCTTTACTTCCTCTTCCCAGCATCACAGTCCTTTCAGTTTCTTTCACTTAGAAGCTGGGTATGACGGTACGAGCGTTTCCCTTGAACCAATTAATGCTGCAGCTGATGCAACCAGAGACAATATTCCTAACAGTTGAGAAGTCTTTTTACCTATGTCTTCAGTGCAGTGTTTTTGCCAAGCCCAGAAATACACGATGTGTCCCACTAGAATCAGTCCTTCCTGCTGCCCTCCTGGGGCTGTTGCCATTTTAAATATATATATATATATACCAATAGTTGCCACACCAAATAAGATTCTTGAATAATTGGGAAGGCAAGCATCTTACCAAGTGTGAACACATGGCATAGGCAGATGCAGAAGTTATACTGAGTTTTACCTCTGTGGTGGCCCGTTGTATTTTGGGTTGTCCAGGGCTGTTGGGGTCTGTTGGTTATTTAGCAAGTTTCTTTTTAGTTATGCTGGAGGAGGCCTTTTTGAAATGCATAAATAATTCAAATCACTTTCTTTGGCTCATTTGTGAAAAGCTTGAGGGTAGTAGTGAGGATATGCAGTGTTTTCTTTGCTTCTACAAGTTCATAAATACATTTAAAAGGAAACAGCCTTAAGATCCCCTGAGCCTCGACACTGGTAGATGTGGAGGAGAGCGGAACAGAGAAATGTGGAAGTTTGTGTTGGGAATGGCAGTCACTGACACATTTGATTTCATCCCCAGACTTTTGCTTCTTATGGCTGCTGCAAAGAATAGCAT
>NW_005842473.1:376293-377536 GCF_000455745.1 Alligator sinensis | reverse complement strand
CGATGAGCTGCTCTTTTAGCAGGGAACACAAATGAAAGGTTGCAGCTGAGGATTGTAAATGACATCTTCCTAGAAATAAGTCTTCCGTCATTTTAAATAACCACGCATAATGGATCTGGAGACAGCTTGCTCCCGTCACCATAAAACCCTTCCATTCAAACAAGACCATTCAAGTACAGTAATCTGTTCCAAGTCTTTATTGGGATAAGATAAGAACTCCAGTATGTAGCCAGTCAGTTGACTGACTTCACAGCTTCTGACTCCAGGGAGTTAGGAAGTAAGGCTCTCCAAACCAGGGTGACCTCTAGTCCTACAGACGCATTGAGTAGCTGGGCAATCAGTAGCACTCAAAGAAGACTTTTTTTGCTGCTGCTGTTCTGTCATCCTCTATTTGGCACTGGAGAGACCACTGCAGGAACAGTCCTGGGCTCCCCAATTCCAAAAAGATGTTAGAAACATTGGAGAAGTTTTAAGGAAGAGCCAGAAGAATGAGAACAGGATTGGAAAACATACTTCATGATGAAAAATACAAGGAGCTCAGTTGATTTAGTTTAACCTAGAGAAAGTTAACCGAAATAGTCTATAACTATCTGCATAGGGAAAAGTAATCTGATGTTAGAGGGCTCGTCATTCCAGTAGACAAAATATAATGATGTCCAATGACAGAAAGTTAAACAAGTTCAGCAAAGGAATAAGGTGCTGATTTTTAACAGTGAGAGTGATTACCCATTGAAACATCTTATGAAGTATTGTGATGGTTGAACATTTGCACTGTGAGGGCAAATGTTGTATAGCATCAGATGATGTAGTAAATGTGATCTGAGCATGCTCTGGAAGGCAGAGCGAAGGACCCCATCTTCCTTGGCTCTGGTCTGAGTTAGGAGTAGCTTCTTTGAAGTCAGTGAAGTTACCCCAGTGCAGAGCTGGTCTTGGTGACAAGACAGTTGGGTCAGTTAATCACACAGGCAAGAAATAAAAGAAGTGGGGCAGGGCAGAGAGAAAGGTATTCCAAGTACCTGGCTGGTTTCTGGTAATCCAGCCTGCAAGGACAGAAAGGAAAGAAAAACCAGACCTGTCAACCATGCAGTCTCAAATCAGTGTCCAGTGTGACATGTCCTAGGGGCCAATAGTGCACGCTGCCAAGAGGGAGGTTGTCACCCAACAGCACTTGATCACAATTGGGAGTTCAGCAAACTTGTGGATTAAGTGACAGATTCCTTCATTTCTTTCAATCTCCAGGAAA
>NW_005842473.1:364832-376262 GCF_000455745.1 Alligator sinensis | reverse complement strand
TGAACCACTAGAAGCAGCAGATGTACACCAAAAAAAAATCCAAGTGACCTGCAGAATCTTTCCTGGGTGCAGAGAAAACATGCTGCACTACCAGGGAGAATCACTAGCAAGGTGTCATTCCATGCAGATTTCAAGTTGGTTTAAAAAGTAACACTGATCAGGCTTCATTTGCAATAGTCTCCTTGGATTGCAGTGCATATAAATCCAATAAATAAATTGCCAGAGTAACATGTAGCCCTTGCTTAGCTCTTTGTTTTACAAACTGATGGTTGACACCCAAGTGCTTTGGGTGCTTCACCTCCCTGAAGCAGGTTAATATTCTCCTCATTTTACAGAAAGGAAAACTGAGGAAGGAGTAACTGATTTTTGAAAACCATAGAGGGAGTCAGCGTCAGGATTAAAACCTAGAGGGTAGCTGATTCCCAGTGCTATGACTGACCAGACCTGGTCTCTCTTAAAAACTGGCACATCCTCATCTGTACAGAAAAGACACCTAAGAGGGGACATGACAGCAGTCTTCAAATACTTGAAGGGCTGCCATAAAGAAGAGGGTAAGCACCTTTTCTCTCCTGCTGCAGAGAAGGAGGACACACACCTGTAGCTTGAAGTTGCAGCAAAGTAAGTTTATATTGGATCTGGAAAAACTACTTCACTGTGAGAATAGTGAGGCAGTGGAATAGATGCCTAGGGGAGTTGTGGACTCTCCACCACTAGAGGTGTTCAAGAAGAGATTGGTCAGCTACTGGTCGGAGATGATCTAGGCAGAGCTGTGCCTATTTTCTACCCTGGGTATTTCCCATACTTCTGGGCTTTACTGGTTGCTCCTGCCCCCCTTCACCCCTCTTTCTTTTCTGCTCTGTGTGTCAGGGTGTTTGTAAGCCTCCCCAGAAGCATTGGGTTTTGGCTACAACTAAGGCTGGGGACTTCACCTGGGGTGTGCAGATTCTCCTGCTAGGAGCAAAGCTGGAGGTTCCTGGCTAAAAAAGTCTTGCCTCTCCACTCAAGGTCAGATTGATCACTATAATTGTGGTAAGGAAGGAATTTTACCCCATGGTCAGATTAGTACAGGCTGGGAGGGAGGTTGCTTTCCTCTGTAGTGGGGGTGTGGTTTTCTACCCAGGACCTCTTGTGCATATATTGACGTTTTTGATAGAAGCAGGACATTGGCTGCCTTGGTTCCCCTGCTTTACCTGTGGCAGGTTCAGGTGTTAAGTCTATGCTTTGTCAGGGTTGAGGGCAGTTTTATGTAGAGTTTAGATTATGGTTGTATGGGATGGTTTGGGTAGGGGTGATCCTGCCTCAGGCAGGGGGTTGGACCAGATGACCTCTGGAAGTCCCTTTCAGCCCTACATCTCTATGACTTCTGTGACAACCACTGGAAGCTGACATATTACTGGAATGCACTATGTGACTATTTTCATGTAGTCGGCCTCTAACTACAGCAGAAATGGTGTCTGTCCTGTCTGCACTCCACAAGAAGTGCACGTATGTCTGCTGTGCTGCAGTGCTCCCGATGGCGCTCGTTCTTACACAGTTACTGACTGCTAGGGCTGGTCATGTGCCTGAAGCCCTGGAGTGGGATTCAGGACACCCGAGTTGAGATCCTGTTCTACCACGCACTTCCTTAGACCTCAGAGAGGCACCAAAGCCCTGGGTGTCTTCCCACTGCCAGCAGCGTACTTTTAACCAGATCCTACATCTCGCTGTGCCATGGGTCCTCATTCATAAAATGGGGGTGATAACTTCTCTGGAGGCTGGTGTAAGAATGATGGTATCGCTGCACTTCACGCTTTTGACATGATGAGTGTTTAGAGAAGCCTAGAAATATATACTACGATTGGAGTGCTATAGCTAAAGTATAGACTAAGCAAAAGCAGGTTCCCACCCCTTCTGATCCAGCAGCTCATTTCAGTCCACTAACTGGATTTAGACCCAACTCGTATACCCATTTGTTCTTGTGCCAACATTATCCTTCAGCCTAAATAGTTCCTTTCCTTACCTTATGTCTGCCCACCTGATGTGCTGAAAAACAGCAGTCAGATCCTCTCTGCCCCGCTTTTCCTAAAAAGTAAACCAGCCAAGCTGTCTTGGTCTCCTCTCACATGAATGCTCTCCATTCGTCCTCATCCTACTCATCTTCCTTTGCACCTATTCCCAGTCTGAATTAATCTTGCTTGAACACAGGTGACCACACAAGTACATGGCATGCTTCACCAGGACCTCGTATAATGGCACCAATATTCGCTTATTTGTACTCGAAATACCTTGCTCCTCTGTATTAACAATAGTTCCTAATTTTGTGTCAGCAGTTTTCATTGGCAGGCTCCTACTTCTGTTGCAAACTTAGTGCTAAGAGTGACCATACAGGAACTCCATTTATAACCTACCTCCTACCCCTGTTGGCTACAAATGTCCAACTTGGGATCCTTAAAATTCTAGTTTATTAGGCGGATTGAAACACTGTAATCTTAAACCTTGGGGCTGGTCCCCACACGCACACACACATGCACACACATGCACACACACAGTAGCAGGCTACAGAGTCAGGTATACCTATCCTATAAGTGCTGGAGTCTGTCGTTGAGGCTTCTTTCAGCATGGTGTTATCTTCCAGAAGGGGGTCACCGGCTGGTCCTTCTGGCTGGACAGGTCTGGTCGAGTTGGAGATCAAGAGGGCGCCACTGAGGGTCACTTTTCACTGCCTTTTATCTGTCCCTGGCAGACTTTGGTGACTCCCCAGTTTTCAGTTTTGCCCAATCCAGGGGTCATTGACCCTCGTGGGACTTCCCCCCCCTCGGTGGCTACTGGATGGCATCTGTCAGCCCCAGGGGTTGTCCGCATGTACATGCAGGTTTGGGAGTCCGTTGATGAATTTTGAATAGGGCTCTGGGAGCGGCCGATCTGGAGATATTAAGCCCAAAAGTTGGTCCCTGGTGTTGATTAACTCAGGCCAGGGCTTCTAGCCCTTGATCAGTGAGGTTTACAGATTTCCCGGTTGTTACATTGTCTTCTATTGAGTTCTTCCCTTGGTAGATCATCAGCTTCCCAGGTGTTAATTGCTGTCTGCTACAGTGTTACACATTAGATCACTGATTCACTCGCTCTTTCAGGGGCCAGCCTGATACAGAGAAGGACAGTTTGATTCCTGCCCTTGGTAACATTGTTACAATGTATAACTTACTAAAAACACATTTAGTTGAAAGGTGAGGAGTATAAAATATAAGCTACAAATGCCATGGCACACAAATAGATAAAAATACCAAACTACAAGGGGAGATACAAAATGCACACATACAAATTTTAAAACACAATTCCTTATCTTAAAGTGAGAGAGCGAGGAAGGAAGAAAAGGTAGAAAAAGAGAAACATATCCAAAGAGGGGAGAGCAAATGCAGGCAAGAGGAAAAGGGGGCTTTCTGCTACACCCCTACCTGATCCTCCTGTATCAACATTGCCTGTTGCTGTCTCTCCACTAGCCAATTCCCCGTTTACCTGAAATTCCTTCAGTAATCCCCATTTTCTCCAGCTTCACTTACAGATCCCTTGTGGCACTGAATCTTGTGGTTTGCTCCAGTCCAGCTAGATGAGATCTCCTGCATTTCCTTTGTCTACAATGGTGGTTCTCAACTTAGTTAGGCCGAGTGAGAGCACTCTCCAACCCTCCTGGGAAAACTGGGCCACTCGGCAACCAGCAAAGGATGCAAGGTTCATGGGGTCAGGAGTGAACATGACTCTAACCTCTGGCCATGTCACACGTTACTAGAGCTGAATCACGCTCTGGTGCAGTCCCAGGGTTGGTACCCTATAGCTTGGGGTTCACAGCACTCTCCTGGGAAGCTGGGATTTGAATCCCTTTAGGCCGAGGCAAGCCCAAGCTCCCAGGTCTCCCGTTTCCAGGAGAACTCCCCTCACTACTAACATACCATAAGAAAAGGCAGCACTCCTACACCATCTCCTCTAGCTGTGCTCCCAAAGGAGAACAGCTCCTGCAGTAAGAGAGAAGTCTGGCCTCTGAATTGTGGGTGGTGGATGGAGGAGCCTTCGTGCAGCCGGAGTCAGGCACCTAAGGTCCAGCGCAGGACAGAGTTCAGGCACTGTCTCAGCGTGACCTACCGACTGGCTCTAGGCATCTCCCAGCTCTGCATGCGGGTGTTTTGGATCCTCCTGTTGAGGGGTCCAACTCCTGCCATGTACTGTATAGGGAGCCGATCCACGTGTCCTCGTGGGGCTGTGGATTCCTCTCTGCTGGTCAGGTGTCCAAGAGGTACAAAATTCAGCTTTAGGTGTCTGATGCGCAAGACTTAGGCACTGATACGGGAAATGGGCGGCTTTGAAAAGTTAGGCCCCAGCTGGGCAGAGGGAGCAGGAGAGTCCCCAGGGCTGTGGTTTCAGAGTGTGTTTGGATACTTTCTACTTCCTAATTCCAAATGAGAAATAAGCCTCATGCACTCTCTGCTCCTCCAAGAGAGGATTATGGGATTGCCTAGATGGTGAACTGCTGAATTTCATCTTGAGGGCAATGGCAGCTGCAGGTGAGTCAGTCACCGCTGACACTTTCTTCCTGCTAATATTTCACATATTTTTCCCACAGCTTATGTGTTGTTAGTATAACATTTATGGTCTGTGCAGAGTGCATCCAAAGAGGCTTCTCCCCCTTCCCTGATCGTCTGTTCTTCTTATGGCCAGGTACAGACGTTACACTTTGACCGGTATAAGTGCTCAGAAACTGGTCTGTACCCGTAACCGAACAGAAATCCAGCGCACGCAGACTGGTTTAAGAAAGGCAGAGCGTAGTCTGATAGCCGCCCCCACCGCCCCAAAGGGCGAACGTGTGTTGTTTGCTACTGGTCTGAACTAGGCAGCTTGCAGAAAACGGCCTAACTTAGATCAATTCCACCCCAGGCTTTTTGAATGTCTGTACCTACTTGTTCAAATGTGTGTGTGTTTTCCCTCATTTCACCAGGCTTTCCACTAAAACAGTGTGGCTGCTTCCTTGGCATGGAAGGGTGTTTGATGCTGTTCAGCCCAGATGCTAGCCCTAACCTCTGAACAGTCTGTGCTGTTTTACACTTGGGTGACTCCATACCTGCTGCTCAGCTGTTTTCCCAAGTCATGACAGAAGGTACGACAGCAAATGTTGGCTCTTTCACGCTGCGACCCCTCGTGCCCTCAGAGGTCCTGAGCTTTCACTCCCTCCTGCCCCAGTGGCTGACATGACCTGGTTCTCAAAAGCTTTTCCCTAAGGCGTTAACCTACTACTTTCTGTAGCTACCGCAGTCAGATTGGTCAGTGCTTCAACCCTGCTGTGATTTGTTGCCACACGTCCAGGCACAAGGAAAGAAGGGATAAAAAACACCTGAGTCTCATGCTGTGCTTCTGGGTTTATGAAGAAGTGAGACTTAGGTGGCACCGCAGTTCCAAAAACAGTGTCGAGTTGATGCTGTGCTCCTCCTTTGCTCTCTGTTATGCTAAGATGAAAGGGGAAATACCCTCCTGCCACAAAACTTTTCATGGTTTGCCAAAAATAAAACCTTCTGACTTAACACTGTTCAAATCACTCTGACCCCCTTCGGCCAGAGAAATTTTAGCCATGGCATTTGCCAGAGCTGCTGGAGAGTGTCCTGCATGGGGGTGGCCATACAAGGGGAAGCAGTTATTTCAGCTCTTTGAAGAAGAAAGTTTGGGTTTTTGCAACAACAATTCACTCCCCAGATGTGCCACGTGGGAGTTGCTGGAGGTAAGTAGAAAAGCAGCAGAGAGGAAAATTTCAGCTGTTCTGACCTTTTGCTGGCAGGTGTGCATCCAGCCTCTGGCCTGCCATGTGGCTGCTTTTAGCAATGCTGTCTGTAGGTAGCTTATGAGAAACCTGTTCCTGCAAACATCTGCTACCAGGTATAGCAGGTGTGCTTACCCCCACAAGCAGCCCCATTGCATTCAGTGTGACTACTCACACTCATACGGCCCCTGTGGAGAGCCCTGTTGGATTCCTCAAGGCTATGCACAAGTGTAAAGATCCCCCAACAGCATCAACCTGCTGAATGGGCGGCCTTTGTTTAGTAGCTTGGGTTTGTGGCAGCAGGTTGCCGTACTCTGTGAGAGCAGTCAGAGATCCTCCCAGCAAGGCTGCAGGATGGTTAGAACATGCAATTAATAAAGGTATCCTAGGATACCAATAAGGCCGTGCTGCTAATTGTCCAGAGTCTATTAGGATCAAGATTTCTCTGTGCTGGAGCTACGTTATGACTCTGTCAGAGAGATTTTTTCAGAGTTGCTTTGTACCTTGCTGTTGCACCCTGTGGGTACTCTAAGATTCATTACTACGGTCCTAGTGCAAAAAATCCTAAAAAAGGAAATATACTTTTTGAAATGCACTCGGGACAGGACAAAACCCAGCTAAAGGCCTTGTGCTGTCAGTGTTGGGGGGCAGAAGGCAGCGCTCTGGAGAAGTTATGCACCATTGCATGTCTTACCCTCTTCCTGACACGTCCTGGTCCTGGGGGCTTGGTACCTCGTCTTTCTGTGCAAAGACGATTATGCACATAAGTATAATGCTCAAGCGCTGTGGGGCAGAGGTGGTGCAAACAAGGCAACTGTGCTTTCTGGGGATTTTAGAGAGAAGCCTGTTAGAACAGCAAGGCTCTCTGCCATCTACCTGAATTGATAGTCGGGTTGTATCCCAGATGTCTTCCTGTACTTGGGGTGCCCAGCTGACTCCGGGGGGCAATTCATCAAGACTTCCAGCCGATTCTGCTGTACTGCGCAACCCCCCGGGTCTCTTGCGGCACCTCCCACTAACCCTTGCATTCCCCAGGCTGCTCCCCTCGCCTGCGCGCTTCCAGATGGACAAGCTCATAATTGGATGCTTAGGTATTCTGGACTGATGTAGACTATTGCCCTCCCCACCCTCAGGGGTAGATGAAAGATTATCATAGCAGCAGAATAGCAGGTAGCCCACCCCGCTGCTTTCACACATGTGCTGGAGGCATCGCAATTGCAATATGAAGCATTAAAGCAATCCTGCCCCTGAGGCTGCTGTTCCACCACGATGTCGCTCTCTAGAGTCCTCTCTCTCCACAAAGTGTCTGTGCAGTCATATGTTACTGCTCAAGTATGAGTTTCAATAAAATTTGAAATGCTCCATAAATCACATGATAGAGGCTCAGATGTGCACGGAGAGCATGGCGGTGCACAGCTCTCTAGCAGAGCGAGGAGTTGTACGGATGTGTGGGGGAACGACAGGGGCTAGGGGTAGTGATTATAATTTCATAGTCTACATTCACGAGGACACAAAGGAAGGGAGCGCACCTATTGCATCAGCACTTGCCAGCCAGCCGTCAAGCCCTGCCTGTTCCAGGGCACGTTGTCATCTTGTTGTGTTTGCTTTGTGAAACCTGCCTATTGAAATGGCTGGTTCTTCTCTATAAATAGTGCCAGTGGGTTATAAAAGCCTCCGAGTCACCAAGGATGCCTTCAGTTCCAGGGGAGAGAGCTAGAGGTTTGGTCTGACACCTTGTGGCAAGAGCACGAGACGACCGGCTCAGAGCTCCCGGGTCAAGGCAGGCGGCCCCTCGCACACGCAGAGCACTGCCAGGGCTGTGTTTTCACAGCGCCCAAAGCCTGGGAGACGAGCCAAGCTGAAAACAGCAGGAAGCCCCGAGACACTGCACAGCCAGGCCCTCGGAAAACAGGCTACAGCCGTCGTGGCAAGTAGCTCGAAAACGATACCAACACGTTCGCACGTTGCCAAATGCAGTCGTCCCTTCACCCGAGAGCCTGTCGGCAGCGAGTCGGAGATAACGAACGCAGACAGACTTTGCAGCTAAGCCACCTGACAAGGAGCGATGTTTCGTGGAAAAAGCCTCTCTCGAGAAGCCGCTTTCATTAGATTTATGAGTAGCTCAGAAAGGATCCATCAGTCGGTGGATGAAGAAACACAGGATAACGTTTTTCACAGTGTTGAAGCAACCTGGCACCCAAAAGAATTCAGGAGCCCATATCACTAAGGTGGTTTGGGGGGGGTTGAAAGTTTTCTCCACACTTTTTCCCCTATGTGAATTTTCATGCTAGGTGCTGGATTGAAACCCCCAGTCCTCTCCAAGGTGTCAGTCCAAGGTGGTTACATATGGCTGCCTTCTACTGCACACACCAGACTCGGGGAATCCCTCAGTGCCACATTTCTCTTGCACCTGGAGCTGCTTTGCATCTACATTTCTGAGGGCAAATGCGAAGTAGCACTCGGTCCCTTCAGCACTCCAGGTTTCCCCTCTACACCTCCATTTTGGAAGGCTGGCTAACAGATGGGGCCTGAGGTATCACAGAATTGAGCAAAAGGCACATAATTCACCTGGGTAGTGGATAAAAACCAGTGACTTGGACTTCTGGGCTACAAAGAGATGTCTTTGCTACCTGCAGCAGGACCCCCAGGACCCGCTCCACTCACCCCTGTGCTTCCAAGAGGCCGTTGGACAAGCACATCCCACGTGCCTCCGTGGTTAAGGACTTCATTTTGTTGCTGCTACTACCTGAAACTGCACGATGAGAGCTTCATGTGCAGAGCAGCTGTAAACTGGACCCATAAATACACGAATCAAAAATAGAAACCATTTGTCTGGTTGCAATTAGTGGTAAATTTGATTGAAATCAGGAATTGTGATTATAGCCTTGGAATATGATCCTCCCAGTTAAGGAGTGTATTTAAAATGGAAATATGGCCACCCAAAGATGGAGCATTTTAGCTGGACCCCCTCAGCTGTCTGTTGTATCCTGCTGAGCGTGCGTGGGAGAGAGAGAAAGGAGAGCGTGCCGTGCTGAGCCTGGCGGAGCCTTGAGCTCTGGTTGAGGCCCCGGGTGTTATCACAATGTACACAATAATTTGCTTTCTATTGTACTAGCTGACTAAAAAAAAATCTCCAACATTAGTTGGTGGTAGGAACAGTTTAGAAAGCCCTACTGTGTTTCCAAAAAGCAGGACTCTTGGTTTTGGCTTAGATCTCACAGGGCTAAATGAGTGGAGTCACCTGGGGAAGGAAACCCAGGCAGGCACCTGGAAAGAATAGAAATCTTCACCAGGGAAGTTCCTCTAGGAGCTGGCCAGCTCCCCCCGCTTTCGCATACGTTGCTGTGGTTGGTCACTGCTGAGTTGGTAAGTAATATCCCTGTGCTTTGGTCCAGCCTATAATCAGTCTTATCAATGAGAACAAGGATCTAAAAGAGCCATTTCTGAATAAATGAGGGGGGCTATAAAGAGTGACTGTGTGGAAACAGGAGACTGCCTGCCCAGGCTAGGTCCTCTGGCTAGGTCAGATGAGCAGCTAGCTTGAGCTTTTTGCAGCCCAGCCGTCGCCAGACGTATGTGAAATCTGGCAGTGGTGACAACAGGGCACAGAATGAAGCTCGGGCCGACAGAGCTGTTTTTGCATTCCCCTTACCATAGTTATCCACCCCAGAAACTGGGCAAAAGGAAACAGCCTGCTCTATCTGCTGCCACGCCATAACCAACCCATACAGCTCTTTTCCTCTGTGCCTCAAACTTGGTCCACTTGCCCCCAAATGTTGTTGTAGTCACATTTCTCTCCGGGGTAGCACGCAGAGCTCCACATCCGTTCTGGGGTGGAACTGAGGTCTGACCACTTGCATGTCCTTCGCTGGAGTTCATGGAGCTGGGCCAGTTGATACCGGCTAAAAACTTGCCACCCTGTATGTGTGCATCCGTGAGAGAGAGGGAGAGCGCAAGATAGGGAATCTGCACGCTCTTCTTTAGCCAGACTTCCCGAGCAGGGACCAGTGAAGTTTAGGATGAAATCTTAAATCCACGAGACGCAAACATTTCAAGCAAATGAATGTATTCAACTGCTCTGGCAGAAATGGGGGAGAGGGGGAGATTTTTTTCAGCACTTGAAATTTCAGACAAAACACAGTTTCCAAGGACTGGGAAATCCATGTCATTGGACCAGCAAAGCGTTACAACAGCTTTTCCCAGTTTCAACAAGTTCTTTTCCTTCCCCTGGGCTTTATGAGCATGTACTGTAAACCTGCGCTCACTATTAAAGGCTTTATCTAGTGTTGTGGGAATACTGCAGTTGGTCCCTGTCCCTAGGGAAAAAACCTGTGGTATTTCAATACTGATCCTGTAATCAGATTTGTACAGACAAAGCTTTAACCTGGGTGGGCTTCTGCAGAGGCCACGTGTGGATTCAACTCCAGGAGTTTAATAGAGCTGGTCACGGCCTGAGCATCTTCTGAGTGAAATCAAAGTCAAGAAGCTCTCAGCATCCCGATCTTAACGTGGGACTGGAGCCCGAGCGCGGTACTTGCTGACAGCTTGGCTTTTTAATGGTAACTGCTCTACTGCAACCAGCACAGAGAAGCTTTTGGACTACATAGGTTAGTTTAGTGCTTTCTCGACCTGCGCACATCACCAAGACGCTGCATGCAGAACTGAAGAGTCAGCCATGATAAAGTGGGCGAGCAGCTGAAATGGGGCAGTGGAAGGAGGGTTTTTGGCAGGTTTTCTGCTCCCACACACTGAGGATTAAATGCTCTAATTCCTCCTTCCCCCAACTTGGAAATGTTGCCGTTCACTTGCTTTAAGCCCTCCCTGTAGGTTCACCAACTTGGAGAAATCTTTTCTTTTAGAGATGAACTCTCCTTGCCAAGAAGGTTTTAGTAACTCACCATGAAATTTATAGCATTTAAATTTAAACCACACATGGGAAAGTGGATCCTGTAACAGTTTAATCTAATTTAACATTGAGCGATCTGTTTCAGGCTGTGCAGACATATGGTTCACATCGAGCAAGGAATTCCTCTAGATGGTGGCAGCTAGGAGGCAGGGTGACAAGCCCTTCTATCACCTTGCGGGCTTCCTCTCATGACATGTAGAGCCACCAACCTCTCTTCTACCTTCCATTCATCTAATAAACTTCTGACCATCTTTCCCCGCTTGCTGCCCTCTGCTTCTGGAAAAGACTGTACTGGATACAGTCTCGGAGCTGGGCTAAGGTAAGAGAAGGCTGAGGTGTGTTATATATGTCATGTCTTCCTTTATATCTCAAACTCAGCACCACCCAGAAAGGCAGGTTCCACACTGTGCCATGCCAATACCAAGGAAATGCTATGGGTCTCAGCGACTATTTATTTATGTAACAACTTTCCACCAAACTAACTGAGACTGCTGAGCCATTTCTTGAGGCTGCCCAGGGTCAGTTTTCTGAAAGAGCTCATCACCTTTAAGGAATATTTAGGTTTCCCTTGGCAGAGGTCTGGGGATAGAGTAATAGTATCGTAAGCTAGCACGACAGGCAGAAGTCGCTGTCACTTGTGAATCAGAGGAATTCCTAGGAAGTCTGGTCTGTAGATTGTCATCAGGTCCTGCCTCGGTTCATTATGTTTGAATGGCCAGGTGAGGTGCCACCTACCGATGGAAACTGA
>NW_005842473.1:363748-364801 GCF_000455745.1 Alligator sinensis | reverse complement strand
CCCTACAAATTCAACAGAACAGTTAGCTATCCTAGGAATTGGTCTATTCATGTGGAGGAGGTAGGGTATGTCAGCAAGGAGGTTAGGTTCATTGTCAAAGCAATTGAGGGAATTCATGCCCAGCTTAAGCTGGCGCTCTTGGACATCCCCAAAGCGGCACTTAGTAATAGACTCTAGGGCTGTACGAAATTTTGCCAAGTGTTTTGTTTCAAAGCTGTTTCGATGCATTTCGAGCTAGAAACAGCAAAATTGAAATGAAACAAAAATCATCAAAACAGCTTTAAAACAAAATGAGGGCTCTCATAACATTTAGAAAGTTTTGAAACGTTTCGAGTTTCAAAGCAGCCCAGTGGTGGGAGGCAGGGGAGAGCTAGAGCTGCACTCCAAGTGACTCCGCAGCCCCATGTGGCTCAGCCCGGCAGGGAGGGCAGCCCTGGCTCTCCCCACCTCTTGCCGCTGGGCTGTGCTCCATGGGGCTGGCGGAGCCGATGGGAGCACAGCACTGGCTTTACTCACCTCCCACTGCCGGGCTCTGCTCTGATCTGCTCCGCCAGCCCTCTTGCCGCTGGGCTGTGCTCCATGGGGCTGAGCTCAGTGGTGCTCCGTCTCCCGCCACCAGACTCAGTTCCCAGCGGCTCACGGCCCCGTGGAACTCAGCCCAGTGGCAGGAAGCGCAGTGCCAGGGCCGCACTCCACCTCCCACCACTGGGCTTAGCTCCATGGGGCCGTGCTGGATGTGGGGTGCACCCAGCACCGGTCCCAGGTGACAATGACAACCTCCTGTCATCCGGCAGGCAGATCAGGGGCCTGCCCACACCTCTGGGAGGGCTGCAGAGGCACTGCCAGACTCCTCCGGGGGTGCAGGCCCCCGATCTGCTTGCTGGATGACAGGAGGCTGCTGCAGCTGTCTGGGGCCAGCACCAGCACCTATTTTCCTGGTGCTGGGTGCGGGCTGGTCCCAGCGCCGGTCCCAAGCAGCAGGAGCAGCCTCCTGCAGCAGGCAGATTGGGGACCCGCTCCCCTGGGAGGGGTCCCGCAGAGCCCCGCCGGCGT
>NW_005842473.1:355441-363729 GCF_000455745.1 Alligator sinensis | reverse complement strand
CCCAAGCAGCAGGAGCGGCCTCCTGCAGCAGGCAGATTGGGGACCCGCTCCCCTGGGAGGAGTCCAGCAGAGCCCTGCAGCTCTCCCAGGGTGTGGACAGGCCTCCAATCTGCCTGCCGGATGACAGGAGGCTGCTGCTGCCTGCTGGGACCAGCCCGCACCCAGCACCAGGAAGATCGGCCTCCTGTCATCCGGCAGGCAGATCGGGGGCCTGCCCGGACCCCTGGGAGGGCTGCGGGGGCTGTGTCGGACTCCTTTCGGGGGTGCGGGCCCCCCATCTGCCTGCTGGATCACAGGTGGCTGCTCCTGCTTGTCAACCCCTTGAGGTACAGTTCCCAGAAACCTCTGTACCTATTTCCTTGAAATTTGGCAGACTTCATGGCCTCAGGAGGGGCTACCATCCCTCCAAGTTTCATCTGAATCAGGCCAGAAATAATAAAGTAATAGGCTATTTCGTGCTTCCCCATTATAGCCAATGGGTGAAACATCAAAACAGCGGCGAAACAGTTTTGACGACACGAAACGGATCAGCACTTTCAAAATGAAATGAAACTCGGAACAAAACACTGTTCTGTCAAAACGGTGAAAGAGAAGTCGAAGTGGAACGGTGCTGTTTCGCACAGGCCTAGTAGACTCCTCCTCATTTTGTTAACATGAGCAGTGCCTTTAGGTTTCAACTAGAGTTTACAAAACTCTATGGGTTGCACAAGGATGGATTTTTTGATTAGCCAAGATGGCAAGGTGGATAATTAGAATCCAACCTGTGTCTTTCATGGCTGACTTATGAAATAAAGCAGAAGGAGCATGTGGCTGACAGTGCTGTTTCAAATCAATTTTTAATGTGCAGAAACAAGATAAATGGCACCCAGGTTGGCTGCGTGTAGTGCACTATAGTCTGTGTATGCAACCTTTCTCCAGCTGCTATATTTTATGCTGCCTTTCATCGTAGATAATTGGAGGGGGATGGAAATCTCTACATTTTCATGGATCATTTTTATTCCTTGGGTCTGTGCCTTTAATACTATATCCTTGAATAAAAGGTCTTGGTAGGATGTTGTGGGGAAGAGCAGACTTAAAGGCCAAATGCTCTCTGTACATGTTGGATGTGACATGGGTGGACAGAGGATCAATGTCATGTCAGGTTCACTCCTGGTGATTCCCACCCTGGATGTTGGTGCTGCAGTTAGAAGCTTTCAGGGGTGAATAAAAACCAGGTTATGCAGAGCTTTGTAAGGAAAAGCACAGAGGAGAGGATTTTGCAAATGATTAATGACTTGGGAAGTCTCCATTTCTGTGTCCAACCTGAGATGTATTATAGAGGGTCACATTTTTAAAAAGCACTGGATGCAAGCTGTCTCAAATTGGATGTTTCTCCCTCCCCTCACCCCCTCCAAATAAATAAATCCACCTCCAGGCATGAGATTTGGTGTAAAGTCAGAAATTAGGCCCCATTCTGGAAACAGTATGCAAATGTTTATTTTTAAGTGCCTGGCACTCCTGCTGGCTTTGCAGGGCATAAAGTTAAGGTTGTGTTTAAGTATTGACATGATCAGGATTTGAATTACTAACTGAACCTGGGTCTTGTCCTGTTACGTAGTATGAAACAGGAAATGTGTTGTTTTTTTTAGCGTAATCTTTTCTGTGGTTGGTCCCAAGGCCTGATTGAGAATCTAAAAGAGCTTTCCCGTAGGACACTGCAACATGCACACCCACACATATGGGGTGCACGAACACTTCATTCCAGAGCAACCCGTTACCTTATGACTGGAGAGAGGATCTGATGCACCGTCTTCCTTATCTTTTTGCCCTCCCCTTTGCCACCCACCTCTTCCAAAAAAGGACTTTACTCCTTTCCTGCATCCTGACTCATCTTTCCGTGGTAAGGTACTTGTCTACTTCCAGCTCCCCCTTTGCAGTGATACCCAAAGGATGGGATAAGACAGCCCTTGAGTATGAGAGAGCCCGGCACATGCACCACCAAAACATTTTATACAAGAAGTTCTTCCTTCAGTCTTTTCACTGACGACTTTCTTTTTTCTTGATGGCAGAGGCAGGAAAATGAAAGTTTTAGCAACTAGAAAATGTCCCCTGTGACAGACCTCTCTTGCTGTCACACTTGGTGAGTGCATAAGTTATTAATTCATGCTTCATGAACTGTTAAACAAAGTATTTGGCAAAGAGTAGGATATATAAACCCCTTGACAGTCAGCAGTACAGCAAAGCTCTAGCCATCAGCATGAGCCATTAGGACATTGTAAAGCAAATTTGAACTCTTCCTGCTCTCAGAGGAAAAAGGAACTAGATAGATTTATAAATAAGGCTCTAAACCTGATTATTCATTTGCAGGCTGTAGAGTTATTTTTGCAGTGAATAATGGCATCGCAGAGGGAGGGAACACAGGACTAGAGGGACCTCCTGGATTATTGAGCCCTGTCCCATTTTGTAGGCATCCATGTTAAGTAACTTCTTTCATAAACTGATCACAAACCATTTTAAATTAATCGTATTTTGCCCTCCCCACTCCCATTTGAAGGCTGTTTCAGAACCTCAGTGCTCTGCTGTTTAGGAACATACTTCCAATTTAAAAAAATTATTGTGGCCAATTTATACCCAGTTGTTCTTGTGCCTATACTGTCCTTTATCTTAAGTGACCTTTTCCCTACTGTGGTGTTTACCCTTGGATGCATTATTTGCAATTTTATCCCCTCTCAACCTCCATTATGCTAAACAAGCCAGTTCAGTCTACTTTAAACATGTCTCTGTCGTGGCAGGATCCATGTGCTCCTGATGCTTCTCTGTAGTTTGAGTGTAATTGCCACTCCAGTTTGAGCTCACCTTTCTTAAGCAAACAGACTTGTACATAGTTTTCAAAATGTATCTTGGCCTTTATAATGACTTTAATACTCCCCAAGGTTTTTCTGGGAAATGCCTTTTCTGCTGCACCATCCTTTTCCAGGGATACTTTATGTTGGTGGCTCGTAGCATCTTACAACTACCTGGTAAAGCCAGGTCATCCTCCTCAGTTGTTTCCAACTGTTGAGCTCCCAGCAGAAATTTTAGTCGCCTATTGTGCATGACTTTACATTTTGCAATACTGAGTTTCATCCCTTTTCCATTACTTGTCCGCAAGTTCCTTCATTTTATTGTGATGGTAACCAGGTCTTCCTCTGCATTAAAGATGCCTTCCAGCTTTGTGTTATCAGAACATTTAATCAGCATATGGCTACTTTTTGGGCCATGATCATTAATAAAAATAGCAACAAAGTTTAGTCCCAAACCATATCTCGAAGGATTCCACTAGTTCTTGAAGGATTCCACCTCCATCCAGCCTGATACTTCCCCTTTCACTGTCTGCCTTCCCCTTAGCTAGCTCTTTACCTACCTTGTAGGTCCTTTACTAATGCCAGTCTTCTCCAGCCTCACAAATAATTTCCTGTGTAGCACCACTCTCTAACAAATTTGCTGAAGTCCAGAGAGAGAATATCCCTGCGCTTACTTTGTTTGGAGAATCAGCTATCTTATGCAAGAAAAATCTCAAATGAGTCTGGCATGATCTACCTTTTATCCTATTTCCTATTTGCCTCCATTTATGTCTTTAATTACTATTTCCTTCAAAATTTATTCCAGTGTCTTGCATAGAATTGATGTCAGACAAATGGGCAGCTGCTTTGATCCAATCAAGCCTGTATGCCATAGCTTATATGATTCATGCCTCCTTATTCCCATGACATATTCATCATCAAGTGTAACCAGTCCACTTTCTGTTTACAGTTAAGAATAAAATTCTAGTTTCTGGGTGGGTTAAAGTGCATATTATAAAACCTGCATTTTTTAATTTTATTCTATTTAAAATGTTTCGGTAAGGTTTTGACAAATATAAATGAGATGATAATAACAATACTTTAATCCAATTAACTCCCTTCATGATGTGGCAGGTGCAAACTGGAAGTGGATCAACCTTATTCTAATAATGAATTATGCCTGGAGCCACCTTAAAGCAAATGTCTAGTCTTGTGCGTACATGCCGTGCAACTCGTGTTATGGGGAAGTGAAGCAAACTCCTGAATTATGTATAACACATGAATTATTGCTGAAATGCATCACCAAGGCTTCACCCATCAAACGTTTCAAACTCTATGAGAAGAAAATAGGAAAGGAAAAATATCTGCCTGTGGCGTGGGCAGGGTTAGGGTGTGATTTGCATGAATCTGAATCATTGTGTTGGGTCAGTGTGGAAAGAGTGTCACTGGTGACGCCAAAGGTCACACACAACCTGAGCTTTCATAAATGTTCTCTGGATCTCAAAGCAAGTTCACTTTGAGAAATTTCACCTGCTCAGTGCACAAAGTGTATTGGGTTTTGGCTTTAAAAAGGAACCGAGCTTAAGAAATTCCTGATTTGCTGAAACAGAGTCTTCCTCAGGCAAAATTCCAATTTACTTCAGCAGTATTTCCCTTTCCCTCCAGCACTCCCAATACAACTTGCAGCATCAAATCCGTATTGTGCAAGGAAACTCTGAAGGGATCTCTCCACAGTCAGAGCAAGCTTTGATGCAATCACCTATGACCCCCATTAATACCACCTATTTAGGAAGAGCTCCATATACTATTTTATAACACCCTCGGGTGTGTGAAGCCCAGAACACACAGGAAGCCCTAACCCTAGCTCCAGCGAGATCAAGAATTCACCCAAAAGAGCTTACAGACTAAGGCCCTAATCCTGTAGATCTAATATATGGACATATGCCCACAAAGAATCAGTCTAATTGCATGTGCATGTGTTTACCCATGATTCCTCAGAGCGGTTTGTAGAGGGATGAGATGCTACCTGAAATGGCTTCAGTATTTCTGGATACCCAGAAATGGAGGGGTCCAGATGTGAGCGAGTGGAGGAACCATCCTGCCATGGAAGGGCTCATAATGAAATTAGACTGCAAAAACAGGGCCTAAATATGAGATGATCAGTATTGTGGGGCAAGGAACAGAGCATGGTATACACAGGGAAAATTGATGACAATGATTATTCTTGGTCCATGTATCATGGGCATGGCTGAAGAGGTAGCTTCTCCTCAAGCACCAGATTAAGGACTGCAGAACAGAAGGCTTTCTGTAAATATAAGAAAGCTTGGAAAAGGTGGAATTGAAGATATATAAAAGTAAGAATGAAGGAAGATTAAAGTGTTTTGCCACAGGTTTTTGTGTCTTTCTGGAATTGATGTCAGATCACTGCCCATCCATTCTTTTACATAGGGATTGCCCCATCTGGCCAAAGTAGACAGCAGGGGGGCACTGTAAGCAGGTGATAGCATATATTATGTTGGTAGAGGAGCAGGTGAATGAACCCTGGATGTTATAATCTGAGTTCTTAGGTCCAGTAATGCTGTAGTCCTTGTTGATGAGGGTGCACAGCTGGGTTTAGTGAGAACCACAGTTAGGTAGCCTATTGCTGGAGAAACATTGTTTGAGATTGGGTGGCTATCTGTAAGTCAGAACAGACTTGATGCACTGTGGTGGTGATATGGTTATTCTAAAATTTCATTGTGGTGTTCATTTGTGGGTTGGAAGTGCTGGAGAGGTGGAAGCTGTTATAAAGTCTGGGTGGAATTTCTCTAGCGACTCCTGCTGATGTGTCCATATGATGGAGATGTCATCAGTGTACCTTACATATACCCAGAGGATGAGAGGAAGTGGATTTCAAAGTGTGTCATAAATATATTGGTATATTTGGGGCTATGTGTGTGCCCATAGAAGTACCACTCATCTGTCTGTAGAGGGAAACACCGAATCTGAAATAGTGGTGTTTGAGCATAATGGAAACAGAAGTGTCTGATGGCATTGTTGGGGATAATGTTACTTATGGCTTGTAATCCATCCTCACAGGGGATGTTGGTGTATAGAGATGTGACATCCATGGTAGCTGATAGGGTGCCTCCTGGAAGCTTATCAATGCAGCCTAGTTTCTTTAGGAAATCTGTGATGTCCTTCCAGTATCCGGCAGCTCCAGTGACATTTGGAAATAGCATAGAGTCACCATAACTAGAAACTCCCTCTGTGACAATGGAGTATCCTGGATTGCCAGATTTGTGGATATTGAGTAATAAATAAAAGGTGCTTGGCCTGGATACCATTGGGGTGGAAGCATAAATCCTCACCTTTGTTTCCAGAGGTAGCATCTTCAAGATGTTGTGTAGTTCCTTCTCATACCGCTCTGTGGGGTCATTGGTCTGGAGTTTGTAAAACGTCGTATTGGAAAGTTGTCTCTTGGCTTCCTGTATGTACACTGTCTTGTCCATGACAGTAGCACACCCTCTTATCAGCTTGTTATATGATATTATCAGGGTTGTTTTTAAGTCCATGTGTTGTGCTCCATTCCACAGGACTGAGGTTGCAATGTAATTGTTATTATTTTTTGGCAATCTTATAGTGGGTTTGGAGGCAGAAACAGTTTACATATGGATCCAGAGTGGGACTTTGGCCCTCAGGTGGAGTTCAGGAAGTGTCCTTTCTCCTGTGGGGTCAAGTTTGTGGTGGGTTGTCTATTGTGTGGGTCCATGTCATGGGCAACAGAGAAAAGCCTCCAGGTCCCCATACAGCTGCACATTATTGAGTTGTGTAGTAGGGTAGAAGGAAAGACCACAGGAGAGAACGGACACCTCTGCAGGGCTGAGCATGCAGTTGGATAGGTTGATGACATTGTTATGGATTGTTGGAACAGGTAAGTTTGTTTCCTTCATCTTCTTTGAGGAGTGGAGGTGTTTGCAATAGGCTTCATGGCTGAATGCAGAGATTTCCTCTTAATAAATGGCTGTTACGTACGGCTGTATGCTGTTTGTAGTTCTGCAAGCCCGATGCTGGTTTCTTTCTGTTTGCTGCATAAACCACTGATAATGTGGTGCCCCCATTTCTTGGAGAGTAACATACAGCTTGTCAGAATAGGCTGTGTGGTATGTAGAATGGAGTGGGTTGGTCACCTGGAGTCCTTTGGGTATGAAACTCATCTGCTTGCATCTGGTCAGAAAGAAGATCTCTGAATGTACCTGAGAAAGCTTCTTGTATAGATTGATTGCAGTCCATATCACTCAGCTAAGCATGGCGCCATCCGTAAGTAAGTAGAGAAAGGTAGTTAGCCATGTTAGTCTGAAGTCAAGCAGAAGACAGGGCAGGATATCCCATTAGAGACTAACTTGTTCAGAAATGCATAAGCTTTCATAGACAACAGCCTACTTCATCAGATGCTATGAATGGACTTGCAGAGAGTAGGGGAAAACTCCAAGTAGAGTGATCCAGACCTTCCCTGGAGCACAGTAAAGAACAAATTCTAAAATTCAAGGAATATACATTAATATAAGATAAAATCCTGGCACCATAGGTGATACATAGGGGGAGCATGGGGGGGCATGTGCCCCCCTGAGATTGGCCGCTGCCAAAGCTGCCACCAGCTTCTGCGGGCGGTCGCCACTTGCCACCCACACCCCCTCGCCATCAACACCACTGCCAGCGTCTGTGAGCAGTCCCTGCTCGCTGCTCACTGCCGCTGACTCCACTGGCAGTGTCTGAGGGCAGTCCCCGCTCACCACCATGGTGCCCCACCCCAGTCTCAGGATGCACCAGTCATTCATCCCTGGCACATTGATCACACTTACAAGGATAGTTATAACAGTGACACACCAGTTTTCTCCTTTGCATGGGGGAAGCGGGGAAAATCACTGGAGAGGGGCTTTTACTAGGGATAATGTTAACATCTGTATAGAGGATCATGGAATGGCAGGGTGGAAGGGGCCTCACAAAGGTTATCTAGCCTTTCCCTCTGCTCAAAGCAGGATTGTTCCTAACTAACCCATCTCAGCCAAGTGGCAGTCTAACCTGCTCTTAAAAACCTCCAAGGATAAAGATTGCATAACCTCTCTGGGTAATCTGTCCTGTCCCCTGTGGCCACAGAGAGTAGTTTATCTCCATCCTCCATATAATCGGCCTTCAGATATTTGAAGACTGCTATCAAATTCCTCCATCAGTCTTCTCTTTTTCAGCCTAAATCCAAGCTCTTTTAGCTTTTCCTTGTAAGTCATGTTTCCTCTAATCAATTTTGTCACTCTTTGCTGGAATCCCCCTAATTTGTCCAGTAGCATAACTGTGGGGAGGGCAAGCAGGGCACTAGCCCCAGGCCTTGACTTTGAGGAGGTGCCAGTATGCCACCCACCCAGGAGTCCTTGCCACAGAAGGCACAGCCCTATGCAGCCCAGCCATAGGAGCCAGGCAAATGCAGCCGCCTGCCCAGGTGAGCTTCTGGGG
>NW_005842473.1:339722-355431 GCF_000455745.1 Alligator sinensis | reverse complement strand
CCCCCCCCCCCCCCCCCCCCCCAGTCTCCAGCAGCCTGAATAATTTCCCCCCACCACCTCTGCCCCCTCACCACCACTGCCTCTGCCCTGGGTGCTGAAAGAGCTTTCTTCACTTTGGAATTTGTTTCCGTCTTTCTTGTAGCAAGGGCCCAAAACTGAACACAGCACTCCAGGTAAAGTATCACCTGTGCCGCATAGAGTGGGCCAGTCTCTTCCCTCTATTTGCTGTGATGTTCCTATTAATACAGGCCAGTATACTGCTGGCCTCTTTTGTAACAAGAGCAGTGTTGGCTCATATTCAGCTTATGGGGCACTGTGGTCCCCAGGTCCTTTTCTGCAGTACTGCAGCCTAACCAGTCATTCCCCAGCCTGTATTTGTGCATGTTCAGTATCAATGCAAGAATATTACTCAAAGGAGCTGCCATAATGTATTAAAAATGAAGAAATTCTCTTCAGACAAAAGAGGTACGGAGGCTGAAATGAACTGCTCTAGATCCCATTTGAACAAATCCCCTGGGAGGAAACTTTCTATTAAAGAGACACATTTTAAATTCATCCAACTGAAAAAAATAGTACAGGAATAGTAAGAGATGAACAAGCCTCTAGAGCAATAAAGGGTTTAAAAAAGGACATCTGGAAGTGGATACATAGGTCTGTTCTCTATGAGCCCCCCTTTTTTATCCTAAATGATAAAGTTTGTCAAATATTCTCTAAAGCCCTGTTCAGGGAGTATCTTTTCTATCGTGTTGGTCCCATTGAACAAAGAGGATAATTATGTAAGAAACACTATTTGTTTTGTCGGTGGCATTCTGAATTCCCCTTGGAGTTGCCGTACAGTTCCACTGCGGGATAGCCCTAGTGTCCTTTGATGTGAAGTCACAATCCTAGGCTTAAAATGGGGCCGTGTGAATATATTAAAAAAAAAGTACTTCAATATTTGTGCAGGTTTTATATCAAATTATATTGGCCTCATTTAATCTTTTTTTTTGTTTTACTACAAACATGGTGACCAAGGCTTCCTAATGTGGATGAGATGAAAAGGGGCTGAAAAGTTTAAACTTGCACTCTTCACCACAGTTGGAAAGGAAATTTAAAAATTCCTCCCCTTAAGCATTAGCACTAAACACCTGATGGTTAGAGAGAGACAATAATCCAGCCTAGGAAAGGGAATCAACTGCAACTAAGTGACACAGGTTGAATTGTTAATAGTAAGCCACAGAGAAAATGAATTTCTCTATAATACTGAATAATTTCTAAAGAAATAGGTTGATTTTTTTTAATTAATTTTTTCTCATTAACACTGGATGAAGACATTTACTCTGCTGTAGCCTGCAGCATGTGTGAGAGTAATTGTGATACCATAAACACAGTGCCATCATCATAAGTGTGTGAGAAAAGTGTATATTTAAACAAAAGCTTGATAATTTAGCACAAAGGAAGGGGTGCTTGGAAAACACAAGATAGAAAGATAAATTGATTCTAGATTTTGATTGATAAATTGATTCTGATTTTTAAGTGTTGCACCATAGACCTATAAAATTAAGAATGTGTTAATAGGAAGCAATTGATACAATAAAGAGAATATTTGGAGGAACAAGTATATTCAATAGTTCTGTGCAGTATTTCTAATCCAACCCCCACCTATGAAGTAATGAAAGACTGCTGTTTGTTGTCACCTTGTTTAGGGATTGGGACCAGTCTAAATCAGTGGTGCCCAACAATTTGGCCCCATGGGTCAGATGAGTGGTGTGGGGTGGGTCTATTGCCCTGGCCGCAGCCCCATGTGTGCCAGATCAGGCCCTGACACCCCAATACCAACTCCAGCTCCCCATACACCATGCCGCACATCTGGCCCGTGGGGCTTGGAAGTTGGGCAGCATTAACTGTCACCACACCCCGCCTCCCCCAAATCTCCAGATATTTAGGGAGCCTTGAGGGCTCAATGGCTCACATGGCTCAATAGGCTGGATCTAGCCTGCTGGCTGGGGGAGTAAATACCCATAATCCAGTGTCTGGTTTAACCCTGTCAGTTAATAATGACTTTGGTAAAAGATCATTTTTTAGCATGAGACCAATTCCACCCAAGCTCACAGCTCATTTGACAACCCACTAACTTCAAGTTCAAGACTAGCGTTTTGGAGCTATGGAGTTTTAGATTCCTACACAAGAGCTGAGCCATGCAGATAAAATGAGAGGGTTCATAGAGTAAATTGCATCTTTCTAGCAGCTGCTGTGATATCGGCCCAGTTGAAAGTACAGTCTTAGAGCTACTTTAGCTTCACCACCCATTACAACAACAGCAGCAAATCTATATTATTTTTTGGATTCCTAAAGCTTGTGTTTGGGGGTCCACTGATCATGATAAATAGTCTGTGGAAATGGAGCTGAACTAAAACTGTCAGAATAAATTCAGAATTCAAATCTAGATGAAGGCCAAATGCACAAAAAGTCCTTGTGGCCAAAATGTATCTCAAGCTCCAATAAAACCCCATGAATCTGGGGGTGTTCAGAATACTAGCACTACATTAGCTCAAACCAATTATGTAAGTCAGAGACCACAAGTAAAACTCTCGCTACTTTACTGAAGACTGTATGTGCTTTGAAGGAAAGATGCAGCCATGAATGACAGCAGGAAAATTTTCCTAACAACTAATTAAAATGAGCTTCCATGAAATTCTGCTAGGCTTTGGATAGAAAAACATTGCTTCAAAGATCATAAACCAGAACAGCTAGCCCTGTTCCCTATAAACATTTTAGTTCTGTGGGTTTCATTAGAGTGGTGCCTAAAGGCAAAATACTCAACAGCCTTAATTAGAAAAATTAGACTCTCATGAAGACTGCAGTAGACTCTTATCCTTGGTAAGTAATATTTCTTGTCTGTGATAATATATATGATGGAAACATACCAAGTTTCTTCCTATAGCATCAGCTAACCTATAGAGCAGAAGAAGAAGAAAAAATTATTTGTCAGGCTATTGAAATGAAAGGTCAAATCTGTTCTCCTCTAGGATGAACTTGTGGAAAATAATCATGGTAAATGTACTGTTTAGGAGACCTTCCCCACCTATAGAAAACAGTAAACATTTGTTATTAGGGCAATGCTTTTCAGGAAAAGTTATTAGGGGATGCTTTTCAGGAAAAGCATCCCCTGAATATTACCATTTACTTTTTTAAGTAGATTTCAGTTTTTTCCCTTGTATTGGATGCTAACACAGGCATCGATTCCTTGTGGAGTAGGGTGCTGGCCAAGAAGAATATAGGTATTGAATCTGGCATTTTTTTCATATTATACAAACAGGGGATGTATACTTTACTTAGAGTAAATGTGCGCACACTGCTCATTTTGCAATATTTCCATAAGTCCTGAATTCAATTATCCTTATGTTTTCCCCATATCAATTATTTATAAGAGAAAAAGAAGTGTTCAGTGCCATAATTATGTGGTAAGGGTAGCTGTCCACAATATTCTCTTGAAGAATCTAAGTGATCTTATCAAGAAGAGAAGAATGGTCTTCTGTTCTGCCTTTGTCCTGTATGACCTTCCGCCTTTGTCCTAGTCACCTCTTTGCACTAATGCATACATTAGGCAGCTGTTTTCCATAGTGAGATCGTCAAACTGGTATTTTGATAGAGGGGCTGCTTGTTTCGACCAGAAACAAACTTGCTCGTGGCACTGCAGGTTGGGAATTTGCCATTTCATTTTTAACTACATCACATGCCGTGGTGGAAGGACGGGAACTGAGAAAACAAGAATGGAAGGAGTGGAGACCACTTTTATCCATCATATTCTGGATAGCTTTAGTAGCCCTCGTGGTGACCACTTTATTATATCTGTCCACTTCATTTACAGCCCATATGTAGTCTTGAATAACTAGGGGCTCTTTCTCTGTCTTGGGGTGGTCTCTCTCTATGTCAACAGAGGTTGTCTCTTGGACAAAGGTCCACTTCTTTACAGCATTTCTGTAAAAATCACTTGGGTATCCAGCAAAACGGTATCCTCTCTACAGGCTTGTGTATCACTCTACTGGTGAGCATGGTCCTCATGTGATCTTATGTCTTCCTTATTTCTGTTGTTCCTGGATGAATCTCTTTAGTTTATGCTGTAGTCCCAGTACACCCTTTCAGGCTCATGAAATGCATTTTCTTTGTCTTATATGAAAGCCTGATGCCTCCATTCTGTGAAATACCATATTTTCTCACACACAACACACCCCAGGATAGAAGACACACGTTGTTTGTGAAAGGCAGAATGATGAAGAAAAGACCTTTCCTTCTAGTAAGTAACTGAATAGCAGCAGGTAGGGAGCTGAGCCAGCGCATTGTTCTGTTCCCTTGGATCACATGCGGACTTACTTTTTCTTTTGACCAGCAAAAGCTTAAGCAGGAGAAACTGCTTGTACTATATTTCCTTGCTTACAATATACAGTTTCTAGCGGCTGTTTTTTAGAACGTGTGTGTGTGTGTGTGTGTGTGTGTGTGTGTGTGTGTGTGTGTGTCCATGTTACTACAGGTTTTTTAATTGTGTAAGTGCTAATATAGACCAGACAAAAGTCTGATTAGGATTTGATTTCAATGAGTCCTTGCAAGGCAGCAAAGGACATTGGAGAAGTTGAAGGCTTTGCCCAGCACTGCAACCCCTAACTCTTAGGCACTTTGCCATTTTCTAGACTCCTCAGCCTTGAGGTCTCCATGGGAGAGTTAGGCCTCTCGGAGTAGGACTGGCAGAAGTCAGCATACTGGCCAGGGTGTTGTGTAAGCTAGTCAGTAAGAAACACTGAACCTAGGGTACAGGGAGTAAGGAGCCCAAGTCCAAGCTGAAGGAAGATGTGTTGTTGTACTTAGGATTCATGGCCATGAGCCCTCCTCCATAGTTAGGAGCCTAAGATAAGTCAGCCCTTTCTAGGGGAAAAATGAGAAGTGGTGTGTCTATGTCTAATCACTGGGTTTTTAGGGCAGTGGCCTGGGATGCAGAGGATCCAGGTTCAGTTCTTCTCTCCTGTGACTGATCTGCTGCAGGGATTTGTACCCAAATGCTTGGGCAAATACCTCCTCCAGTACGCTATTGACTGTACTGGGATGGGTCTATTCCTGAAGAAACTCTTCCATTTTGCTTAAAATACTTACATATTCATTGGAGCAGGGCCTAGGACCTAAGTCTCACCACCAGGCTTATCTCTCTCTATCACTTAGACTCCATAAATTTTGTACAAAGCAGAAGACCACATGGCCTAATGGATAAGGCATCTGACTTCGGATCAGGAGATTGAGGGTTCGAGTCCCTCTGTGGTTGCTTTTCATTCTTGTCCAGGTCAGGGGTTCAGTCCTTTCTGACCCTAAACACTATGAAGAGCTTCAACGGACTAAGACCATTGCCCCACAATAGCCTCCTGGTATTTGGAAGGGCTGATTTGGGTTCAGATTCCTGCTCCAAATCAGGCAGAGAATGAGGGCTTTGATCCTGGGTCTCCTATCATATAGGTGGGAGATTGGGCTCTTTGGTGTAAAGGGAACAAGCATGATAGCACCTCTTCCTTCCCCCTTAAGGACTCTGACAGCACAATCCTGATTGAGACAAAATAAGAACATAAGGAGTGCCATACTGGTCAGACCAATGGCTCATATAGTACAGTCTCTGGTCTCTGACAGTGGCAGAAGCGGATGCTAGAGCGAGAGCATTGCACTGGATGGATCTAGAGCAGGGTTGTTCAACCCCTGGCCTGTGGGCTGGATCTGGCACGCAGCTCTGGGTACCCCTGGGGAGCTCTGTGGGATGTAGCTCTGAATGCACAGGGATCAATTCTGGCACATGGGGCCAGGCAGAAGTAGTGCTTGGGGCCCTGGAACGCCAATCCTGGTGCTCCAGTCATGGCACACGAATCCCAGTGGAGGCAGTGCAGGACCTCAGGGCTCTGATCCTGGCATGTGGAGCTGGGCAGAGGTAACAAAAGCATGTGGGGCTCCAGAGCCCTGATCTTGGTGTGTGAGTAGAGGTGGTGTGGGGGCTCAGAGCCTCAATCCTGGCATGCAAGGCCAGGTGTGGGCAACATAGGGCCCCATATGGCCCTGGAGCCCAGTCCAGGTGCATGGAGTCCAATCTAGCCCATGGACCAGTCCCATCCCTTTTGTCCAGGCCATGGAGCCAAAACATTGATCACCACTGATCTAGAATGATCTATCCTCTATTCATTACCCTCCCTGGCAGCCATCATTGGTTTAGAGATACCAAAGGAGACAGCTCCAATGTTGTGTTCAACAGCTATTAATAGGTCTATCACCCATGAATCTGTCTAACCCTTTTTGAACATGGCTGTGCTATCTGCCACTGCCATCATCTGCGGCAATGAATTCCACCAGACAACCACACGAATCCCTCTCAGAGTTAGATGCCAGAATGATCAGGACTTGGGTGGCTGCACATATGCTCAGCAGTGGAAATGTATGCAATGGGGGTTTTCCTGGTGGAAGTTCAGGTGCCATGGGGATTTAGGAAGTAGCTAAGTATTAGACTCTACATGGACTATATGATCTTTGAGGTCTCTTCTGATCTTATGATTCTACGTATTCATTTTTTCCTCTCCAGAAGAACTTTACATCATCCACAATCCAACAGAAACAACAAAATGTTGAATGTTTCTATCACACGTAGCAGCAATTTCCTTTCCCACAAGAGGGGTCAGACTGTAAGTGTCTAAGGAATCCAATTAGCAAACTGTTCCTGGATGCTTTATACTGCTCTTAAAATGCCTTGTTTTTGTCCTCCCAGAAATGAGATTACACCGCTGATTATCCAGGACTGGAGAATACCGTTCAAGACACTGAAGGAGAAAAATGTAAGCAGCTGAGCAATTAGTGTCTGAAAACTGGTTAGTTTTAACATCGTAATCACTTTTGTTCAGAACTTTAATTAATTATGCATTGAGGCCAGGATGACAATTCATAGCTTTCTTACTAAACTATTTTGGAGACTTTCAGCAGAAGAGGTTAAACAGACACTGAGGATCCATCCACCTCAGCAGAGTGTGGCGTTAATGGAATAATTAAGTGGGGAATTTAGACCAATGTTACCGCACCGAATATTGTAAACAGTGTCTCAAAGGAGGAGTGTTTTGATATGCAAGGAATTCTGAGGTTAGGCCTTTGAGGCTGGCAATGGCCCCAAGCCAGAGGAAAAAATAGTGGCTCCAGCCTAGGATTGGTTTTGATTGACACCTGACAAGGGAGCTGGTGGTGGGGAGTGACTGAATGACAGCCCTGAGCACATGACCACGTCAAAGATCATTATGTGCCATTTGAGAAGAGAGTAGGGGAAAAAATGTAGTTGGATCCCTGTTAAGGAGAAGTAAAGATGAAGTCAGTGCAGCTTGGGCATGGAGCTGTTTTGCTGAAGTCCGAAAGCCATTAGGTTACATGTTTGATTTCCAAGCTGTAGGCTGCTTTTCCCATTTACTGTCCTGCTCAGAATGGTGCAGTACTCTGTGCCAATTCATTTCTCACTCAAAAAACAAGTGCAAATTTGCCCGACCTGTAAGTAGCTGTGACACATCCATAATAAAGAATTGGCCCTTGGTCAAATTTATTGGGTAAACCAGAGTTCAGCAACCATTCCTTCTGCCTTCTGCTCACCCCCTTAAAGAAAAGAACAAGAATAAAAAACCTGAAGCAACTTGGAATAAATATCTATACATTTCCAAAGCTATCTTGCATTTTCAATATCTTGGGAAACATCCTGGATATCCATGTGTAATGCTGTCTGTCCTGTAGTTAAATAATAATTCTATACTTCCGACCAAGCCAATGAGTAACAACGCCAGGGACAGACCACTGCCAAAGACAAGGATAGGCAAATAGCATATCACTAGATAGGCAAATAGCATATTTTATTATTTCAGTTCCTGAAACACTGTGGGAAAGATCTAGGTAAATCTATTGAGCTAATGCCTCTCTTTTCAAAATACAATGGGGGTCTGCACACATACTCTGGGGCAGAGGGGCAGGCGCTTTAAATAGAGCAGCTCTGAGAGGTGCCCTAATTAAAGTGCCCACAGTGTCATGTGTATTCAGCATCCTGCTCTTCAAAATGGTGTTGGGGCACTTGAACTAAAGCTCATTCAACAAACTTTAGTTAAAGCACCCCTGCTGCCATTCTGAAGTGTGGGGAAACTGAAAAAGTGTGATACGGAGGCTGCCGGAGAGTATTACTTAACACCCTCCAACAGACTCAATCAAGTCTGCTCCAGTGCATGCTAATTAGCGTGCGTTAGAGCAGATGTCCAGCATGTGTATAGGTGCCCGGGGATACTAGACTTAATGCACATTAACAAAAGCATGTTAATGCATTTGTAGATGTGCCCCAGATGAATATAATTAACCATCCACATTTCAAATGGAGCAGGAGAGCCTACGAGTAAATCTTAAACAAACCTCTGTGAATAAATATATACACCAACTGGACAACACATAGTTAAAGTTTTATCTTTGACTCTGACTTCCTTGATTTGTTTGCAGCTTTTAATCCACTTTATTTATTTGGACATGCAATAATAGTTTGACAAGTACAATAGGTCTCTCAGCCGTGATTAGATTTAAGTTAGTGCAAAGGCATACAAGAGAATGTAAATCAACAAAGGGAAATCTAAAGTAACTTATTAGCATACAGTATGTGGAGAGTAATTTAATTACTTCCTGGGTATGAGTGACAAATCAAATTGTTCATTCTATTAAATCATTTATACACCTAGGTTTTACAATTCAGCATGTAATGCATGTAACAAATTACTTCATTCTGTATGTAAATACTCGAGACTGCCCTAAAATTGGGTTAGTTACAGGTTCAAAGCCATTTCAGTTCAGCAAACAGAGAATGGGCTTCAATTCTGAATTTTAATACTTGAAAACAGAGATCAACAAATCTTTTCCTTGCATGTGCTGTCTATTAAAGGCCCAACTTCTGAAGCTGATTGCTAAACACCTTTTTGGGTGGGGAGGAGGAACATTTGTTCCCCATATTTGTTATGATTTTATTCTATTTCACCTGATAGTTTATCGTATGTTCTTCTTTTGAAGATACTTAAATGAAATGAGGTCAGGTTGTCCAGATTTGTCCACTTTTCAATAAAACCATCTATAAAAAAAAATTAGGTTATTATAATTTGAAGCTGTTTTATGGCATGCTGACTCAGACACACAGCCTGATCTGGAGTTACATTTATAACAATGACACTGATCCAAACTGTTATCCAGCCAGAACCTCATTACTAAAAATATGCACGATCAACACAAAGGAAAATACCATTCATTTGGTGCTATTTAATTGCTCTCTTTTCAATACTATATTTTATATGGCTTAAAGGTTAAGAATAAATGAAAACTAGGCCCACACACTGTGCCTTGAATCAAATGCAATAATAATTTTAAGATGTTATTAAATCCTGCTATTATAAATGTAGTAGTTTTATAAAGGAGCAAATATTTCTCTCTCTCAAATCTCTGCAATAAATTTCAACCACTAGATGTCTCTGGTGCTTTGTTTGGCATTTCTGATAGGATGTGATGCAAGGTAAATGCAAGAGACAAAGTTAGGACTCAAGTTGTGTGGAAGCTTCTTTGTTTGACAGTAACTTCCATTGGCTTTTTAAAAAAAGTAATCTATTTAAGACACACTGTTTCTATCGATCATGATACTCAGTGTGGGTTACCTAGCAGGGGTGTGCAAAGTGGGCCATATTCAATTCAGATTTGGATTCAGCCTGAATTGGGGACAGTGATTTGATCCGTTGATTCAGATCAATGTCCTGATTCGATTTGGCTGAATCTGAAGATTCGATGCTGATTTGGAGAATCAGCGATTCAGCCATAGACATAGCTTTAAATGGTTTTTTTACATACCTGCAGCATCCCAGTGAACTCATGAATGCTGCGATGCTGGGGCGGATAGAGCGTCTCACAGGAGCGTGGGGGCCCCCCATGTGCTTGGAGGTGAACCTGGAAGTGGATTGGAAGTACTTCTGGTCCACTTCTGGGTCCACTGGGGAGTGCGCTGGGGGGCCCCCCTGGCTCAGTGATCAGCTGCGGAGGAACCCCGGGTGCCTCCCAGACCCAGGAGGCACCAGTCACCGTGCGGGGGGGAGGCACCTGTGTGCTCCCTGGTGGACCTGGAAGTGGACCAGAAGTGCTTCTGGTCCACTTCCAGGTCTGCTGCCAAGCGCGCTGAGGAGTCCCCCGCACTCCTGTGGGATGCTCCATCCCCCCCAGCATCGCAGCATCGCAGCTGCCTGGTACCTTGAGGTATGTAGAAAAAACATTTAAAGCTGTATCTATGTCCAGATCTCCGAATCTCTCTGAATCGATTTGGAGAGATTAAAGGGTCTCCTGAGTTGATCTGAATTTGCAGATTCAGCCACCAAATCAGGCTGAATCTCTGCTGAATCGAATCAGGGACCGAAGCTTCGCACAGCCCTATTATTTAGCTTTGGTTTCACTCTGCAAGCCACATAGAAAAGTTTAACTTTTCTGATAACCACTGGCACTTAAATATAATAGTGAAGGTGGTTTATGTTAGACTAGATTTACCTATGATAATTAGAAACAAACTGACCTTTCCAGTGGTTTGAATGATGCCTGTGGAGCATCACAACAATGTTTGAAATACATAACAGAAGAAGTGACTGTTGTTTATGATGGACAAGTCTTGCCCATATCTCTATGGCTGTGGAGACACTTCCCTGCAACTGAGCTTGGCTGGCTTTGCCCTGCAGGAAGTAGGATTTGCAGAACTGAATGCTGTGAAGCCCAGATCCCAGGGCTCCCTCTATGTCTTTTCACAATAGGTTTTGGGGCAATCAGAAGGGAGCAGGAGCAAAACTGGTGCATCTTGCTAGCCAGATCCACTGTCTATTGCCCTGCTTTCCAGAAGTGGGGCAGAAAGCAGCAGAAGCACCCACCTCCAGAGAGGAGAAGTATCAATTCTGGGGCACCTTTGCCGATGCTGCTCTGCAGCCTGTGAAGATAATTTTTGCTTTTATATCAAATCCCCTTGTTAACCTACTGGAATAAACCCAGCTTTTTACTACTGAGAGAAGGAAAGATTTGGTCTAGAATGAACACACCTCAACTGATAATCCATAGTATAAGGAAGAGTGAGACACATAGGAAAAAGGGAGAGTTATATCTGTTCTGAGCCCCTTCTCTCAACTCATTGCAGACACTAACCCTCACAAAAGATAAACCACAGTCTAAACTAGAAACTTCCTAGTATGATTCATAGATTCATAGACTCCAGGGTCGGAAGGGACCTCAGTGGGCCATCTAGTCTGACCCCCTGCCCCGGCAGGCAAGAAAAAGGTCACCAAACCTGGGATCATGTGACCCCAGGCAGGTGCCTGTCCGGTCTCCTCTTGAAGACCCCCAAGGATGGGGTGAGCACCACCTCCCTTGGAAGCCCATTCCGGATCCTGGCCACCCTGACCGTGAAGAACTTTTTTCTAATGTCCAGTCTAAACCTACTCTCCAGTAGCTTATGGCCATTGTTCCTTGTTCTAGGGGGTGCCCTGGTGAACAGGTCATCGCCTACTTCGTGTTGCTCTCCCCTTATGAATTTGTATGCCGCCACAAGGTCCCCTCTCAGCCTTCTCTTGGAGAGGCTGAAGAGGTTAAGGTCCCTTAGCCTCTCCTCGTAGGGCCTGCCCTGCAGGCCTCCAATCAGATGAGTGGCTCTTCTTTGGACCTTCTCCAGTTGTCCTCATCCTGCTTGAACTGCAGTGTCCAGAACTGGATACAGTACTCCAGCTGCGGCCTGACCTGTGCCACGTAGAGAGGGAGAATCCCCTCCCTGGGCCTGTCTGTGAAGCACCTACAGATGCACGACAAGGTGCGATTGGCTCTGCCGACTACTTCATCACATTGACAGCTCATGTTCATCCTGGAACCAGCAGTGACTCCAAGGTCTCTTTCTGCCTCAGTGGTACTGAGAAAGTCGCCCCCCAGCCTGTAGGTACGATGGCAGTTTTTTCTCTCTAGATGTAGCACCTTGCACTTGTCCTTATTGAATTGCATCCTGTTGCTCTCTGCCCACTTCCCCAACCTGTCGCGGTCAGCCTGGATCTGGTTCCTCCTCTCCAGGGTGTTAGCTTCACCCCATATTTTTGTGTCATCCATGAATTTGGACAGGGTGCTTCCCACCCCCTCATCCAGATCACTGATGAAGATGTTGAACTGCACCCGCCCCAGAACTGAGCCCTGAGGGACTCCACTGCCCACATCTTTCCAGGTTGATACCGACTCATCCACCACCACTCTCTGAGTGCTACCCATTCTACTGTATAATCATCCAAGGCAAATCTCCTCAGTTTATTAATAAGGATGGTATAGGATACCATGTCAAAGGCCTTCTTGAAGTCCAGATAGATAACATCCACCTCAACTCCTGCATCTAAACATTTGGTGGCCTTGTCATAAAAAGAAACTAGGTTAGTCAGGCAGGACCTGCCTGCTATAAGCCCATGTTGGTTACCCCTCTACGTCACGTTAGCCAGTGGACTCCCACAGATGCGTTCCTTGATAATTTTTTTCTAGGATTTTCCCTGGGATACAGGTAAGGCTGACCGGTCTATAGTTCTCCAGATCCTCCTTCCTCCCCTTCTTAAAGATTGGGATGACATTGGCCTTCTTCCAATCCTCGGGCACCTGACCTGAGCACCATGAGTGCTCATATATCCTTGCTAGTGGTTCAGCTATGACACATTAATTTCTTCATTACCTGTGGGTGGAGTCTCTCCAGTCCTGGTGATCTGAACACATCCAGTCCCTCCAAGTGTCTTTTTACTGTGTCAGCACTGACTGTTGGTCGGCTGATGTTCCCCTTGTTGGTGTCTGTGATGCATATTGAGGGTTCGTCTAGATTCCTATTTAAGAAGACAGAGGTAAAAACTCATTGAAGAGCTCTGCCTTGTCCCTGCTATCCGTCACTAAGCCCCCCTGCCTGTCCTGTAGGGGTCCTATGCTACCCTGCACCCTCTTTTTGCTCCCAAAGTACCTCAAAAAGGACTTTTTATTGTCCTTAATCCCTGCCGCTAGCCTGAGTTCTAGAGCTGCCTTGGCTTTCCTGACTGACTCCCTGCAGGCTCAGGATCCTTCAGGCCAAATTTGTGGGAGCTACCAAGCAGCAACCCACTTGCTAACCTTCCTCCAAACACAGAGGTTTGTGAGACTCAACACGTCAGGAGTTCAAAGTTGAGGAATAAATTTAAGGGGTGATGTTCTTTTTTGACAGCTGGCCTGTCATCATGTAGAAGTGAGTCCCCACCCCACTTTTACTGCACAAGATGTGCCTCTACTGCACAGCAACTGATGTGAGAATTATTGCAAGATGCTGGCAAGAAACCAGATAAGAATCTGGACGTTCTAAAAGTTTTGGCTGCATTTTGGAACAGTAAGGCTGTGTCTTAGGCGACCCATCATATCTAACTAAACACTCCTGCAGCTTCCGGGGGAAAAATTAGAACCAGATGCATATCAGGAGCTCTTTGTGCAAGTGGAAAAAAATATCTGCTAAAGATACAGTTTTTTTCCACAATATGGAAAAGGCTGAGGCGATACCAAGGAAAGGGCAACACCCATCAGAAATCTCCAGAATTATGATTGCTCGCTGCGTGGAATTCTGAGCCAAATTCGTAATGCCAGAATAAGAGGATCCGTTGCACACCAGAATACCGACTAGATAAACTTGCCTTTAGCCCGACTACTGAAAGTTCTGTAATATTCATGGGTCAGGCAAGAGAAAGAATTTCTCAAATGGGTTTCAGGCCAGATGATATTTGCAGGCAACATGAAGGCAAAATCCACTGGAAATGGAAGCCACATCTACGTAAAGTAGAAGTTGCAAATGCAGCGAGGCTCCCATCTGTTTTAGAATGGTACATGCGAGGAGATTCCCCGAGACACGTTACTGTGTGTCTGGAACCACCGGGCCTTTGTACATGCCACAAAATTGGCCTTTAAAGCAGCTTAAGTGCCCTTTTGCACCGCTCTAATGGCATTGCTGTTTGCATGTTCGGCAGCGCATTCACTTTAATGGTGTTGCTGTTTGCATGCTCGGCAGCATATTTCGCTTTAAATGACTTTGCAAGATAAAACACCCTGAGGTGCTGAGCTCTGGGTTTCTGCAGGCTAAATTCTTTTGTGGTTTGGTGACTGGTATTTCAAATGATGTTGTATGACAGTGGTTTTCATCAGAGAGGTGTTAACAGAACAAATATTTCCCAGGATAATATACAAATATCCTTGCTAGATGATGGTTGGAGAAAGCATGGATTTGGGAGGGAGGCAAACAGAGGCGTAACGAGGCAGCCAGGCACCCAGGGCAGCAAGACATATGCAGGCAATGATGACTTCTGGCTGTTGCCATGCCACCGGCATGATTATGTGACTGTGTGGCAGCTGCTATTTTTTCTCATCATCCCACCCTAGTTATGCTAGTTGCCCGTAAATGTGCTTCCATCATGCCTGTTGATTGAGAGAGGTGAGCTGCTCTCTGTTAGCTCAAAATAAAGCTGTGGTGAGACCAGTTCATCGGTCAATAATGCCTCTAAGCTTCAAACCTTGAGGGGTGCTTGCTGTTTCTATAACCAGGATTGCTGTTAATAGAACAGTGTCACGCTGAGCCAAAGGGTCAGCTCTAAGGAAGAGCAATTAATGTGACTGACTTAAGATGAGCCAATGGGGAAAAAAATCAGACCGTAGAGACAGCACCCAATGTAGCTGCTGTCTCAAAGCCTCTCACAGGAATGGACGTCACAAACTGTGAAGCTGGACAGGCAGTAAACGATCTAGGGGTTGAGTTGCCAGAAGCATCCAGAGATGGCAATGAAAAGAAATGATTATAACAGCTGCTCTCATGATATGTTCTCTAAGATTAATGAAGAGCCTGGGAGACAGGATCAGGAGGAATGTGCCCAAGTCAGGGAATGGTCCTGGGAGGCGCTTTCCTTTCCTCTATGTTGGATTCCCCCGGCATATCAGGTGGCAGGGGGAGAAGAAGCTAAATGACATGGTGGAGGATGGCCTGATTAAACAATCAGTATACCCTTGGGCATCCTAAACTGCAAAGTTAAAAAAGCTCAGTGGTGACTTGAGGACTATGGATTGACTACATGGGACTTTATTTTATAGATGTCATAGATTTTCATAGACATCAGGGCTGGAAGGGATACAGTCCAGCCCCCTGCCCCAGGGGCAGGAAGTCAACTGGGGTCATAGGATCCCAGCAAGATAAATATCCAAATTTCTCTTGAAGGCATTTGAAGTAGGTGCTTGAACCACCTCCGATAGCAGGCTATTCCAGACTTTAGGGACTCAGACAGTAAAGGATAAATGCAGTTGAAGAGAGCTATCCCTTGCCATGCATGCTAGACATCCCAGCCCACAAGTCAGGAGCAAAATATTTTAGCAGCTTTGATTTGGGATCTCAGTACAATCTGATTCAAATAACATCCAAGGATCGAGATAAAAATCTGCCTTGGTGGCAGCCCATGGATGGTTTGAATACTGCAGAATATGTTTTGGACTTATGAACGCACCAGGGATACTCCAAGGGGTAGTAAATGATCTAAGATAAATTCAGGATGAAGTCTGGTTGGTCCAATGAATTGCTACACAGCTGGCTTAGTTGGCCACTGACATTATCCTGGCAGAGTGCATGTTGCTCATATTCCTG
>NW_005842473.1:337913-339706 GCF_000455745.1 Alligator sinensis | reverse complement strand
TGGGCTGGATGGTCTGAGCTGCAAACTCCTAGTGTCCCCGGTCAACGGTTATAGATGCGGGATTGTTTCTTTGTATCCCTGTCTCCCAAACAGAAAAAAGGTGCCAGGGAGAATTAATGCAGAAGAAAGGACACTGCTCCAATTATTTCTTCTCTCTAGGCCAATTTTCTGTGGTTTACCTCTCTTCTAACCCCTTTCTTCCTCCTCTTATGCCTCATTTCCTTCTTCCACCTTCTTTTATGCTATTTTGCCATTCTGGGCTCTGTCTTCTTTTCTTTCACCTTTATTTCATACATGGAAGAGGAGAGGGATGGAGGGAGGTTGCCATAGGACATGCTAAAGTAGCAGATGTGCTTACCTGTACTCCTCCAAGTCCTGCTTAAAATACCAAGGTTAACAGTGCTAAACCTTCATTTTCCCTCAAACAGCTGGTCTTTATTGAAATAAGATGAAAAGCAGTCGGGGCAAGTCCAAAATCACTTCAAAGTATTCCAGTGTCAAGGTCCCACCTCCACAAAGCCTGCTGAGGACCAGATCCCTGCAAACAAAATGGAGGTGAGCCTCAACGAAGGAGGGGCTGGCTGGGACCGTGCGCTGTTTTTTCTTTCTAGTACATGCAGTAGGCCTTCCATTTTCACAGCAAAGATTTTATTTAAACACGAATTGAAGAAAACTATATAACAGGTTCTGGCCTGTGCCAGCTGATTAGGCTCCTCTCCATTTTGCTGAGATCAACCAAGCAGTTACCGAAGCCCTTACAAAGTTTTGTGAAGCCATTACCAGTGAAAAGATCCTGAGAACTGGCTAAGTGTGTTGTTGTCTGGAAAAAAACTTTAAGGACATTTAAACCCAACATATTTTAAAGGAACTCCTTCACAAACCTAGGAGGACTATCTGGAGGACGAGATACAAGACAGTTAGAAAACTCACTGGGGTCCAAGTGCGCCGTATTCTCCAGTGCCATTTGCCAGCAATCTAGCAAACTATTCCAAGAGCCGTGTCACTCCAGGAGCTGTGTCTCTGACATCCAGGTCCAGCTCAGGCCAATGGTACTACTGTGACATTTAGGATCAACTTTGAAATTGCTTGCAACCAACCTGAGCCATGTGAGCACTAGGGTGACCACCTTTGTAAAATGTAAAGGTGGGACACAACCCCGCTCTCTCTCCACCCCCGCCAGCGGTATGGCTCGAGCAGAACCAACCAGAGTGGAGGCAGATGTGAGCTGCCCACTGTGGACTTGGGGCTGCCCACCCTGCTGCCCTTCCCTGGGAGCCCCAAGCTGGCCACGTGCCCCATGCCTGCTCAACAGCAGCAAGGACACTACTCCACACCACTGCCATCCCGGCTACTGCCAGGTGGGCAGGAGACACATTGCCATGGCAGCGTGGGGCTTCTGGGGGAAGGGCAGCAGGGCAGGGACAAATCTGGGGGTGGAGGAGCATGTGCCTCCCATGCTCCCCTCCCTGGGAGCGGGGTGTGCAGCAGCAGGGAATCATCTTCCCCCGCACCCGCTGGATGAACAGCCCCATGGCTCTGTCCCACTGCCTGCCTCAGCCCCAGGGCCCCATGCACTGCCCTGGGTGGGCAGCCCCCTCAGCCTCTCCCCTCTCCCTCCCTCCCTCCCTCCCTCCCTCATTGATATGCTCCTCCCACACCCCTTCCTCCATAGCTGTATCTGGAGGGATCTGCTCTCCACCCTGCTTGGCCACATGCATGTGTGTGGGTGTGCATGTGTACATGGCACCCCCTGTGACCCGCTCCTGGCAGCCCCAAGCAGTCCCTTGCAGGAA
>NW_005842473.1:320895-337895 GCF_000455745.1 Alligator sinensis | reverse complement strand
GATCCCTGGACGATACTGCGAATCTGGGACAAATGCTGTCCCGGCATCATGCAGCCTGGGAGTGGGACTTGATGATCCTGTTCTTGGACTGTCCCACCCAATTAGGGATGGGTGGTCACCCTAGTGAGTACCCAGACCACCGAGCCCATGCCACAGCTATCTGCATAGAAAGGAAGAGTGTTGCAGCAGGTCCCAGGGTACAAAACCTATCAGGTGTGCCTTGGGGAGTTGGACACAAGGATTTACATTGTTGGGTATAGTGACAAGCATTTGGATCATAGAGATGCATATTAGGTTCTCCACAAGCTGTCTTGTGAATAGCTCTCACTGAATTTAATTCCATATTGGCATAAAATGCATCAAAAGTATCTTAACTATAACCCGAAAACCTAAGAAAATATCTTTGATGATCTGTATTGGTCTTCAGCTGCCCCTTTAGATCTCCTGCCACCTGCTTCAGGCAGCCGGTTGAGCTGAGGTAGCTGATACATTTCCAAAGCCGGCTCAGGTAGGCAAGCGTGACCAGCTGGGAGCCTCTTTAAGTTCAAGACTTTAAACTCAGGGTGTATCTCTTTCCTCATGGGGAGGAATGCACGGGTTATTTTTGGTTGGAATACAGGAGTAGTCATGAACGGTCCATACTTTTTGTTTTGCATTTTTGAATTTATAAATGGAAGAGAAGGAATGTAATTGGGAGACTGATGCCAAAATAGTATCAAATTGGATTAAACTCAGAACCCCTTCAATAAAATCCTGTGTGTGTAAGGTGATTTTTTTTTTTTTTTTTTGCTTGCAGACTCAAATCTCTGTTCAGCTGGCTCTGTTCCTGGGACAACTACTATGTATAAAATTCCCTATGTGTTTGCTGGCTAGTGTGGTGGAGCACAATCAGGGTGCTCTCCACTTAGTGTGCTGCTGCAGGCTACTGAGGAGCCTGCTTGGTGAGCAGCAGGGAGACAACCCCCGTGGTAGCCATTTTACGGGGGAAGGTGTGTGACGGAGCACTTTCGGTGCTCTGTCACTTTAGGGGCTGGGAGCAGGCAGCCGGCAGGTGCAGGCCAGCCCTGATGAGGTGGCTATTTTAGATCCCAGCTCTCAGGAATGAGGCAGGAGTTTGCTGCAAGCGCCCGAGGGAGCAACAACACCCGGCTGAGCTGCTGCTCATGGAATACCATGGAGGTATGGGAGGAACCATGGGGATGGCAGGAGGTTCCTACGGGCCCGATGGGGTCCTGAGCCCCAGAAAGCAGGCTAGGGCCTAGTAACAGCAAAGCCCAGCCTAGCAAAGGGGCTAACAGCTTGTGGTCCTGCACAAGGGCTAGGCAAGCCCCTGATAAGAGCTGGCAGGGGCAAGACCTAGGGCTCAGGTGAGCCCAGTTGAGAGAAGGGCTGCTCTATTAAGATCTTCAGGGCTATACACAAGCCCAAGGGGAGATGGCCCAGAAGGGGACCCCTGTGTCCACAGAGGGCAGCAGAGGCTAGGCTAGCTCTCTGACCCCTCGACTGGTCAATGTGAGGGGGCCAGGGCCAAAAGGCCAAATGGCAATTAAGCCCACGACAAGGGGCAGGCCAGGGCTGCGGAGAGCCATCTGGCACCCTGACTGGCCTGGAGGTGGGGTCAGAGCCTCAAATAGGCCAAAGGTCCTCTCAAGGTGGAGGACATGACAGCCGGCAGAGGCTAGGGGCTAGTCAGCGTGCACGCAGCTATGAAGGTGGCAGTGAGCAGGAGGCTGCCATAGAAGATCTAGGAGCGAGAGCAGCTCAGGGAAACCACATAGCCAAATAGGGATAAGACTAGGGAAAGTAGGTCTGCTTGGTCCTGGGTAAGACTTAAAACTGCACCCTCCTGGGGAAGGGTGGTCTGGTGGGGCTGTCGGTGGAGGGACAGTCCCACCAGTTACCTCCCTGGTGGAAGGCAGGTAGGGGCACCTGATAACTCCAGCCCCCACCATCTGGTGGATTATTAAGACTGTGGGTAGCAGGGCCAGGCACGCCTATGGGAGAGACACCTGAGCCTGTGAGGGTGTAAGACGCTGGTGACTGGCTTTGTGGATGCGGGGAGACCAGTAGATGTGATCTACCTTGACTTTAGCAATGCTTTTGGTACAGTCTCCCATAACATTCTTGCAAGCAAACTAAGGAAGTACAGGTTGGATGAATGGGCTATAAGGTACATAGAAAACTGGCTGGAGCATTGGGCTCAGAGGGCACTTAACATGATGTACAGATGCTTTAATGTACAGATGCTCACGTCTTAAGTGCTTTTAGTATGGCCTAAGAATATGTATAACTTCAATCTCAGATTGTAGGATTTGGGAGTGGTTATCTGTTATAATCTGGGTCCGTTATGTCACCCTGGTGGCATAAAGGGGCCCTAAATTTAGAGGATCTGGTCCCCAGAGAAGACCCTTGATGAATGTTACTCTGGGTGGGAAATAAAGATAGTGAGCTCTCTGCCTTCTGGGCATAAGGGTGCACTGCAAGGGTGTCTGCTGGAGGTGTTCCCACTTCCATGACAGCTCAACATAAATTACCAGGGGATGCAAAGTTGACATAAAAGCCATCTTTGTCCCCACTCCTCCAGTTCCTGTGTTAAGTACTCCTGAGACAGAATAGACAATCAGGGCCTTGGTGTTCTAACTGTGGCTTCACAGTGCCAACACTGTGCGGTAACTAACACAGTTTAAGTAGCGCTTGTAAAAATATTTTTCCGGATTAGGTCCAATCCTACTCCGATAGGACTAGAATTCTGCCATTTGACTACAGCGAGAGAAACCTGGGCCCTCAAAAACCAAAGTTAAAAAAAAACCAGCCTTAGAATATACCTCTGTAAATCTGACACCTTTAAATTTGTACTTGGTAGTAAAGCTCTGACAACTCAGTGGGATATTGTCTTAACACTTCAGTAGCTTCTATATCAGATTTTATTGTGTAATAGAAATTTGTAGTTTCATAGAGCACAAGTGTGTATTGAAAATATTATCTGCATTTTTCTCCTCTTAGTACCAGATTATGAGTGTCTGTGGGTGTGTGTAGACAAAACGGGGACCCTAAATTGAAGCGGTAGGTTTTAAAAACACCACTTCAATTTAGGGCGAAGTAAACCCCTGTGTCATGTACATCCATGTCTTACTTGCCTCTCTGGTGGCGGGGAGGGGAGGGTGAGCTGCCGGCAGGTGGAGCGATCACTGGGCTGTGGGGAGAGGCTGGTACTTCCCTCCGCGGCAGGGGTGGCCCCCGCCCTACCTCCCGGGTAGCACCCGCCTGCAGGCACCTGGCTTGGGCGGTCCTGGGGGGGCACCACAGCTGCGGAGGGAAGAACTGGGTCCCCATGCAGCTCATGCAGACAGGCAGGCTCTAGGGAAGAAAGAAAAGAAAAAGATCAGGCTCCCCGCAATTTTTTTTTCCTTCGGTGGAGCCTGTCTTCCTGGGCCGTTGCCAGGCTGCCTGCTTGGGCAGCCTGCACAGCCCCTGAGCCGCATGGAGTTTAGTGCTTTGCTCCGCAGCTATACGGCAGCAAAGTAAAACTCCTCAGAGGTGTTTTAGTTTGCTGTGCCCCAAAGTCATTTAAGGCATGTTGTGCTGCTGTATGTGCTACAGCTGCTGGAATTAATGCACAACATGCTGCTGACACATGCAAACACCAACACCATTAAAGTGGTGCAAAAGCATGTAACCCACTTTAAAGTGTCTTGCACACATGCCCCTTGTTTTGTCTACGCACGCCCTGTATGATGTTGGGGAATGAGCACAAAATTGAGAATCAGGGAGCCCTAGGTTCATTGCATTGTACTTCTGCTTCACCTTCTACTTTGGTAAAATGAGATGTATGAGCAGTTAAGTCACAGGGCTAATGTGTGGACTAATTACATAAGTGATGTACAAGAACTCCTTTGAACATGCTAAGCACTTCATTAATGCTAAGTATCAAATAATATGATAGAAAACAATGTCAAAACACCCTGTGGTCAGGTGACTGCGTCTTTTATTCTTGGTCATAAATTCTTACATGCTTTGTAACACATAATAGGATATTCAATTCACTTATTCAAATAAGTCATAACAGAATACATAATGATATAACAGTATGTATATAATTCTATATCAGCTATATTTATATATATAAAATTATGTTAATATGGAATTAAGATTGAGAGGACATAGCAGAAATTCAGGGTAAATCACATTACAGGGTTCTTCTAACTATTACACAACCAAGCATTATAAAAACTCAGAAAATTCAGAGTTAAGATTAAAATGGAAAGAAATTCAAACATACTAAAAATAGAGAGCAACCTTAACAATGCCCTGTTATAGACTCTTCAAGCTTCTTGTATAGCTAAAATTCACCCACCTCGATCATTGACGGATGTCCGCATGGCACCAGTCTGCCTACGGTTAGTTCTGAAATAGTTAAGGAGCACCTGGAGGAGCTGGATGGGTGCAAGTCAGTAGGCCCGGATGACCTCCACCCACGGCTGCTGAAAGAATTGGCCAGTGTCATAGCTGAGCCGCTGGAACAGCTGTTCGAGCACTCATGGTGCTCCAGCCAGGTCCCTGAGGACTGGAGAAGGGCCAATGTGGTGCCCATTTTCAAAAAAGGGAGAAGGGATGAGCCAGGGAACTTTAGACCAATCAGTCTTCATAGTTTCATAGTTTAGGGTCGGAAGGGACCTAATAGATCTTCTAGCCCGACCCCCCGCCAGGGCGGGAGAACAACAAAAGAACCCTAAAAACAAAAAACGGGACTCAAATGAGTCCAGCCAGGTAGGTATCCAGCCTCTTCTTAAAGATCCCCAGGGTAGGGGCCAGCACCACCTCCCTTGGAAGTTGGTTCCAGCTCCTAGCCGCCCTAACTGTGAAGTAGTTTTTTCGGATGTCCAATCTGTACCTCCTCTCCATCAACTTGTGCCCATTACTCCTTGTTATGCCAGCGGGGGCTAGGGGAAACAGCGTCTCCCCCAAACCCTTCTGGTTCCCCCTAGTGAGTTTATAGACGGTCACCAGGTCCCCCCTCAGCCTTCTCTTGTGGAGGCTGAATAGGTTCAGGTCCCGCAGTCTCTCACTGTAGGGTCTGCCCTGTTGTCCCCGGATCATGCGGGTGGCCCTCCTCTGGACCCTCTCCATGTTGTCCACATCCCTCCTGAAATGGGGCGCACAGAACTGGACACAATACTCCAGCTGCGGCCTGACCAGCGTCGCATAGAGGGGGAGGATCACCTCCCTGGCTCTACTCGAGATGCACCTGTGGATGCACGACAAGGTCCGGTTAGCCCTGCCAACCATGACCTCGCATTGTCGGCCCATGTTCATCTTGGAGTCAATAATGACACCAAGATCCCTTTCCGCCTCCGTGCTCTCAAGTAGGGAGTTCCCCATTAGTCTTACCTCTCAACCCTCAGTGGGTTGGGACTACAGGAAACCCTCAGTATTCACAAGTTCAGCATTTGCAGTTTCAAACATTCGCGAATGCACATTAAATTTAGTGTGACACAATTTAGTCTGCAGGACTAGTCTGCACCCATAATTTAGTCTGCAGGAGCCAAGGCTGATGTCATCTTCCTGGATTTTAGGAAAGCCTTCAACACAGTTTCACACCCTATCCTCATTGGGAAACTAGCAGACTGTGGAGTGGACGCTTACACGGTCAGGTGGGTGGCCAACTGGCTTAGGGACCGCACCCAGAGAGTGGTGGTGGATGGTTCCTTCTCGGCCTGGAGGGAGATGGGCAGTGGGGTCCCACAGGGTTCGGTCCTCAGACCGATATTATTTAATACCTTCATCGGCAATTTGGACAAGGGCATGGAGAGCACCCTCTCCAAGTTTGCTGATGATACCAAGTTATGGGGCAAAGTTAGTACACCGGAGGGCAGGGAGCAGATGCCGGCTGACCTGGACAGGTTGGATCAATGGGCAGAGAGAAATAGGATGCAATTTAATCAAGATAAATGTAAGGTACTCCACCTGGGAAGGAGGAACCCCCAGCACACCTATAGGTTGGGGAGTGTCCTTCTCAGCAGCTCGGAGGCAGAGAGGGATCTTGGAGTCTGTAACAGGGGGCCTACTCAGGGCTGATCTCCGTGGCCTGCCCACCTATTCCTGGGCCAACCGCCCGCCTTCTTTTCTGCCACGCCTTGATGTTAATTGATTCATTGATAGATGTCAATTAAGCGGGAGGCTGCCCATTTTGGTGCCCCGATGCCAGGGGGCGCTCTCTGCGGCTCCTTTCCTCCCCTATACCGTAGCCCAAGCCTCGCACATGGCATCTTGGTGTTTACATCCTCACCGGCCCCCATGCTGGGCCCCAGAATCATCCTAACAGGACCCCTCCATGATCCCTCCAATCAGACAGCCTCTCCACCTTCATTCGGGCTACCTAGCCCCCCAAAACCATTTTCCCCTCTCGGGTGTGGTCCCCCCGGGACCTCTGGCTACTAGCCCTGGACCACCTCCAGGCCAGTCGGGACCCCAAGCCCCCGGCTCTTGGGCATCCCTCGCAGTGGGCCCCTGGCCCTTTTGACCCTCCTGGTCCTGGCCCCAGCATGGGCCAGTCGAGGGTACTCTCTTGTTTGGGTCGGGTCTCTATCCCCTCACTCTCTCCCAGGGTCCGCCCTCTGGGCCCTTCACAAACACAGGGTTACCCACCCGGTGGTGGGGGCAAGGGGTTAAGGCTCCCTGACCCACCTTTCACCGGGGTGGTAACTGGCCAGGCATTTCCTAGGGGCTCCCACGCCACTGAGAGCCCCACCAGGCCACCCACTCCCGGCAGGGTGCAGTTTTGGGTCAGGACCAGGACCAGGACCAGGACCAGGACCAGGACCAGGACCAGGACCAGGACCAGGACCAGGACCAGGACCAGGACCAGGACCAGGACCAGGACCAGGACCAGGACCAGGACCAGGACCAGGACCAGGACCAGGACCAGGACCAGGACCAGGACCAGGACCAGGACCAGGACCAGGACCAGGACCAGGACCAGGACCAGGACCAGGACCAGGACCAGGACCAGGACCAGGACCAGGACCAGGACCAGGACCAGGACCAGGACCAGGACCAGGACCAGGACCAGGACCAGGACCAGGACCAGGACCAGGACCAGGACCAGGACCAGGACCAGGACCAGGACCAGGACCAGGACCAGGACCAGGACCAGGACCAGGACCAGGACCAGGACCAGGACCAGGACCAGGACCAGGACCAGGACCAGGACCAGGACCAGGACCAGGACCAGGACCAGGACCAGGACCAGGACCAGGACCAGGACCAGGACCAGGACCAGGACCAGGACCAGGACCAGGACCAGGACCAGGACCAGGACCAGGACCAGGACCAGGAGCCTCCTTACTATCCCCTACAGCTCCTCCCTTACCTCCAGATTGTTCTCAGCAGCCCTCCCACCAGGCAATGTTGCTGCCTGCTCTCCAGCAGCCAAACTGCCCTGTTTATATAGGCAGCCCTTAGCTCCAAAATGGCTGCCCTCGTCAGGCACCTGGTGGCTGCCAGCTCCAGGCCCTTAAAGTGGCAGGCACACACAGTGCCTTGCCACAGAGTCATAATTGACTCGAAGATGAACATGAACCAGCAGTGTAACAAGGACATCAACAAGGCCAATCGCACCTTGTCATGCATTAGCCGGTTCATGACTAATAGATCAAAGGAGGTGATGCTCTCCTTTGATGCGGCACTGGTCAGGCTGCAGTTGGAGTAGTGTCCAGTTCTGGGTGCCGCAACTCAAGAGGGACGCGGGGAATCTCGAGAGGGTCCAGAGGAGGGCCACTCGCATGATTAATGGCTTTCATGATAGACCCTACGGGGGGAGGTTGAGAGAGCTGAATCTCTTCAGCCTTCACAAGAGATGGCTGAGGGGAGATCTTGTGGCCGCCTATAAATTTATTAGGGGAGGTCAATGGGGAATAGGGGAAGCGCTGTTTACTAGGGCGCCTCAGGGAGTGACTGGGAATAATGGGTGTAAACTAGTTGAGAGTGGATTTAGGTTAGATATTAGGAAGAAATGTTTCACAGTAAGGGTGGCCAGGATCTGGAATGGGCTTCATAGAGAGGTGGTGCTATCACCTAGCTTGGAGGTCTTCAAGAGGAGGCTAGATAGTCACCTGGCTGGGGTCATCTGACCTTGGTCCTCTTTCCCACCAGGGGCAGGGGGTTGGACACGATGATCCATTGTAGTCCCTTCTGACTCTACAATCTATGAATCTATGAACTGGTATGTTGTGTATCAGAAATATTCTTATATAATAAAGGGCTTAGTCCATCTGTCTGCCTGTCCGTAAGGCTCTTGGAGCACTCTGATTGGTTAGCAAAACAACCAATCAGGGTGTGGAGCATTCCACCACCTCCAAGGAGCAGGGCCGGAAGGTGAGGGCAGCAGCGCTGGAGGCTGCAGCGGCATGGGGTGCTGGGAGAGGGGGACAAAGGTGATGGCGGGGCAAGCTTCCCCTCCCACTCCTGGGAGGTAGCGGTGGCAGCATTCTGTCCCCCTGCCCCCCGTCATTCTTGATGTGCAATTGGCTAGTTTAAATATATTTATTCAAAAATAATGTTTTTTTTTCCTTTTTATTCTTCATAATGGAACTTTGGGCGGGGGGGGGGGGGGGGGGGGGAAAAAAAGTCTTCATATGGGAATTGTGGGGGGGGGGGGGGGGGTTAGCAGAAAACTTACATTTGCCTTGTGCCCTGTAATAACATGAGAAGAAAACAAATGTGTTATGACTTAAAAAAATCAACAGAATCATATTTCTACATGTACGTCAGCCTAAGTTACTGCTACTCTTAACCTTCACACTTAACCTTAATGTAGCCTTTCGCGTTAAAATTTTCTTGAGATGTTAAAGTAAAAACGTTGTTCATGAACAGCATACACATTTAAAGATAATGATACCATGGGCAGACAAAGTTCTTTGGGTGAATCTGATTTTTTAGACCAACTTAAATAGTTGAAAACATTTTCTTAGCAAGCTTTTGGGTTTAAAAACCCTTCGTCAGACTGAGGAAACATCTGCAGTATGCAGATATTTTTCCGGATTAGGTCCAATCCTACTGCGATAGAACTAGAATTCTGCCATTTGACTACAGCGAGAGAAACCTGGGCACTCAAAGACCCAAGTCAAAAAAAACCCAAGAGCCTAAAAATATGACTCTCAGTGGGATATTATCTTCAGTAGCTTGTATATCAGATTTTATTGTGCAATAGAAATTCGTGTAGTTTCATAGAGCACAAATGTGCATTCAAAATATTATCTACGTGTTTCTCCTCTTAGTACCAGAGAATAAGAGTCTATGGGCGTGTGTAGGTGAAACGGAGGTCCTAAACTGAAGCAGTATGGTTTTAAAAACACCACTTCAATTTAGGACGAAGCAAACCCCTATGTCATGTACACCTGTGGCTTACCTGCCTCTCCAGTGGCAGGGAGGGGAGGGTGAAGTATGCAGATGCTTCCCCAGCCTGACGAAGGATTTTTAAATCCAAAAACTTGCTAAGAAATTTTTCCTAACTATTTAATTTGGTCTAATAAAAGATATCAGATTCACCCAAAGAACCTTGCCTGCTTATGTCCTCAGATCAGCACAGCTACAACCTACACCCCTGTTACCATGGGGTATTTTTAATAATTTGGAGAGAAGAGGTATTAAACTTACATCAATAATTGTGATTTTAACTTTCATAGCCAGATTCACCAGTATGCTTTTGGCTGATTTTCTCTCCCATAGTAAAAGCACCCAGAGCATATTAGCCAGTTGAGCAAGCTTAACAGCTACTTCTTTGTGCCAGATCAGCACAAAACATCCACCAGAGACAACCTGTGCCTTCCCTCTTCTTCACCGTCCTGTCTCCTGTTTCCCTGTGTTTGCCTACCTCCGAAGTTATCCTGCACAACCCTTCATTCTCCTGGATGAGCACACATGAACCCTCATTTCTCTTCCCGTGTGACATGCCTGTTCTATAGGCCTGGCACAATGGGAAGCATTGAAAGGATGCTTAGGCTATTGACTAGTGTTGCTTTTCATAAATGAAAGTTTGTCCCCCAAAATACCCCTTTTCAGAATGGCTGTTGTCTGTCATTTTTTTAATAGGACTGTCTTGTGAAAGATGGGGGGCCTAGTACACTGTGCAGAGGGCAAAACACTGAATCCCATTGAGAACAACAAGAGAAACTCTTTTCAAAATGGCTATTAGCTGCTAAAGCTTCAGTTTCTTTCAAAGCAAAGGAAGATGGCAGCCATTTTGTAAGAGGGTCATTTTTTGTGCAACTCTGAGTGCATCTACACATGCCACTGACTGCGCATTTGGTACTGCACAATCCTGGCAGCGCACGGTTATTTTTAGATGCTACGTTGCAAGCTATGGTGGCATAGCGTCTTGTGTAGACGTGCCCTCTGTGTAGCAGATCATCTTTTACTGAAAGATAGATTTTAGTTATGAAGAACAATCGGGGAAAAAGAACTAGTCATCCCCCCTTCAAAAAAGGTCTGGGTTTAAGATGTCAGCGAGTATAAATAATATCAGAAGTTTGAAAACTCTGTTATTCTGTTGCTGAGATCATTAGGGGCAAAATTAGTCTAGCAGTGGGAGTTGAATTTTTTTAAAAGACATATTTTAAATTGGTTATATTTCTAAACTAATTACTTGTAAATTTTGAAAAAGTTTAGTCTGGTTGGTAGCCTGAGGAATGATATGTTGTACTTTCCACATCTAACAGGGAATGAATCCCTACCTTAAGTGGAAAACTCCACTCAGCCGTAACCACGGAGTCACTACAGATGCCTCCAGAATATTCAGTAAATGCACAAGCTCCAAAACTTCAAGCTATATTTATTTTATAACAACTGTAACTTGAATCCAATTCTTTCTTCAAAACAAGGATTCCCTCTCTACTGTGTATATATGCAGGAGCATGTGTATGTAATACATGTGTGCATGCTGTACACACACTTCTTTTTGTTCAAGCAAATCAAAGCACAGTTTGCTCACTGTATATGTCTACATAGCAGCTGCTTTATTAGCAGGCACTTTGATGCCTCTTTTGAGCTCAGCAGTCAAATGCAGCTGTTCATTAGCTGCATAGGATATTGCTCTTTTATGAGGAAGGTGTGTTGTAATTGGCTGCAGGGTCTGTATTTTTTGGATTGGTTCAAAAATATTTTTCTGTTTTAATAGATCTGATTGGCAGATGATCTTAGCATTTATTTTAATTGCTGTTTAACTTCAGATCTATTTTTAATGGGTGCTGTAGTAGTAATTACCAAAAAAAAATCCAGAACTTAAATAAATGTTTGGGTTCTTTTAATTTTAAACATAAAATCTTCATCTATATATAGTGAGTACTTTAAACTGCAAAGGCTTTACTGGGTAACCCCTGAAACAACATAAATGGCTGTATGGTCAGTACAGTTGGTGTTCTGCAAAAGAAAGAAAGAAACGTTTTGTACAAATTGATTTCAAATAGGATTTTAAAATTTCCATCAACCCAGTAAATGTTGGTTAAAGCAACTGGTTTAACTTTTTATTCTCTTACTGTTTGATCCTACTGAAGTTTAAGAAATACTATGTGGGATTGCTGGAAACATAAAATGTTTCCTATAGCTACTGAAGATCTGTAAGATTATATCTTCAAATAGGCTAACCAAAATTTCTCCTTGGAGGCTAATATGGTCTAGCAGAAATTATGGGACTGATTTTCATTTTTCTAAAATCTGACACCAACAAAAAGCCCTCATTCAGCAAAGTATTTAAGAACACGCTTAATTTTAAGCATGTCCATAATCACAAAGAAGTAAATTACCCTCTTTTGCCTGCTTCTCCCCCATCTAACTGGTAGTGCAGAAAAGAATACAGAATGACTTTCAGACTAGCAGGGCAGGGGGTTGGAGTTCATGCAGATGGTCTCAGATTCTTCCATCCCCTATTTCCTCCCACCCATAAATGTCTATAGATCCTGGTTCCCCTCTGGTCCCTCTCAACCTCCATAGAAAAGCAGTTATAATGATCTCAGTAGGACTTCTGGACATGTCTTGGGAGAGGAGGATTCCATATAGGTCCCCCAAATCATTCTGTAAACAACTCAAATTTGTCTCCCTCATCCTCTCTGCCAAGTACAGTGCACCTGCATGGTCTCATATAGGCGCTCTATAGCAACCTTAGAGCACACACCCGGTTCCAACCCCAGGACCTGTGCATTAGGTCACGTTCACCACCAAGGGAGGCCCCTACACTCACCTGCCATGAATTGATCTTCTTTTCTTTAGTGGTGGGGTTCCTCCTTGTGGATTCTCACAGACCAGGTGCTGCTCTTTGCAGTCGTTCTTGGGGCTCCACCTCCCCTCCACCCCAGCCATACGCCAGCCCTCAGGACAGCCAGATGATGGGTCGCCAGCCTGTCCCCTTGATGTTCTCTCCTATTGTCTTCTCTCCTTGCCCATCCCTCGAAGCCCCTTTACCCTGAATGACTGCAGGATGTGTGACTGTCCTTGTCTTTGCGTCTGCTCTCCCTCTAAGACATCATGGGCTGCTGCATCGCCTCAGCTCTCTCTCTTGATCCAGGGTCACGTGGGGATTCCTTCCCCAGTCTGGGCTCTGTGCATCCTCTGAAGTAACACATAAAAGAAAAAAAGAAGAAAGGAATAGTCAAGGTATGGGCCTCAGCCTGCCCTGCTCATGGATCCGGCATCTGTTGTCCTTGGGATCCCTCAACATTGTCCTTCTTGGCCCAGATGCCCTGCTGAGCCAGGTGGGTACTTCCTTTAATAGATCTGGGACCCCTCCTGTGGGTCCCTGCCTGGCCCCTTCCCAAGCTGCCAACACTGCAGATGTGCAGCCCGGGGAGCAGCTTCACCTTCTGGCTCCAGCATTGCTGCCCCCATTTCCATTTCCCCGCTGCCACTTTTAAATCAGCTGGGTGATGGTTTTTGCTGATGTCATCGGCTGGTGCCGTTCCCAGCTGGCAATAAAAGCGGCTGATGAACCATGCCAGTGGCTCTTCTCAGCGTGGCTCTGTTTCTCCTAAAAATGGTGAAGGTGCCCTCTTTTCAGGGCTTTTCATTTCTTTCTTTGGATGGGTCAACCCTGCCTCAGGTCCCACTGCGGAAGGATGCTTTGTGGCCTCTGCTTGTGTTGCCCTGGGACATATGGCATAAGTCATGGTTCCACCCCAAACCCAGGAAAGCTCAAGAGAGGGAAAGATACTACTTATGTGCTGTGTGAAGGCCCTTGTATTGGTTTTGTTAGCCCATCCCTCCTTTACTTCCTTCCAGATTGCACTATCTTTCCATGGTAGTCTCCATGCTGCTAGTAGGGAGTGAGGCCTACCTTACCCTCTTGCCTCCTGCATAGAAGTCCCAAGAAAGTGGGAAAGCGATCATGTGGAAGTGGCTAATATGCCACAGGGGTCTGCATGGCAGGGAAGATCCATGTGCCAATTTCTGGTGCAAAAATTACTATGCTCCATCCTAGATTATTGTTAAGAAGAAACCCAAAATCCATCAACAAGTGCCCTGAATACCTTAGATTTGGCTATTAGATAACCAGAGAATATCCATAAGTTTAATCAGTATTTATTCAATTTATTAAGGATTCTGGCTAAATGCCATGCCCCCAAAAACAACATAACACACATATACCCATAATATAAATAAGTTTGAACAAAGTAACCAAACACCAAATATTATACTAAAAATAGAGCCCACCAACATAAAAAATTATGAATATACATATAGTAGTAAATCAAGATATGAATCTATAATATTGTTGTACACAGATCCACAATTGAGACAATAAAATCAAGTCTAATGTTAAAATGTATCACTCATATCAGTAATAAAGGATATTTAACTTGAATTGCCTCAGCCTTGTAAGCAAAAATTGTGAGACAGTTTATTACATTTGATTCTGTTTGCTGTAAAAGCCAAATTAATTTCTCTCTGAAAATGTTATCAATTTCTGCAAGTACAGTAATAAATACGTTATCTCTATGTCATTATATAAAGAACATTCCAATACGCAGTGGATAGTATCTTCCATAACTCCTAGACAGACCGGGCAACATCTTTTAGCTCTTGGGATGGAAAATCTACATCCAGCCAGAATAGCTGTGGGCACCTGTTCAGTCCTGAGTCTAATCAAAGAGGATCGCCATTATTATTGAGATTCAACTGTAGATACCTTTCTGCCCCACAATCTAATTTCCAAAGAGTATATAAAGGGGCAATGCAAGTAGCCTTAGCCACTGCAAAATCATTCTGCCTGGTGATATCTCGTATCCTCTGGAAAACCTGAACCTTTTCTATGGGGGAGAAAGATCTTTCATTATCTCTGAGATAGCCTCCCATCCCAGAAAGTGCAAAAGTGCAGGAAAGAAAAGCTAACCAGGGTGATTGGAGATAAGGGGGATTATTAATATCTTCTATGTAACATAATTTAAGCAGACGAGATGGTAAAAGTGGTAGGATTTTAAACCAAAATCCCTCCACTCTAACAATAATACCAGTTAAAATAGAATCCATTCCCATCTCTAAGCTCAGAAAAGATGTAGGAATTGAGGTGAGGGAGGAAGAGTCAGAAGAGCCCTAAGAAACTTCTTCTGAGGTATATCTACATCATTACTAGCGGTATAGTTTAACTGGTAAGAGAAAAAGAATACTTGAAAAATTACAGTTATTGCACGAGATGTAAGTCTACGACTTAATGGCAGCCCTGCTTTGAGGAGGAAAGAATAAATTTGGGCCAACCAAGAGATTTATTGCTACAAACACAGATGTAAATATGGATAGAACTACTCTCCAGAGAGCAAGCTGTCAGCATATATGACTATGTACCAGAAAACCCTTTTTGTCACATTGCTTTGAAAATCTTGTTCTTTGTATTTTGCTCCTTATGATCATTGGTTCCAGCTGATGGATGTCTTGCAAACCACACTCAATAATGCATCTATTACCATATTTACTTGAATAGAAGATGACCCTGATTTTAAGATGACCTCCCTCCCCCCAAATAATTAGATTCTATATAGAGAATTTTTATAAATTTGTTATAATTTTCCATGCATAGAATCTAATTATCAGGGGTTTGTCTTGAATTTGTACCTCCTCCAACAGCTACAAGAGGGAAAATATGGGAGGGGGGGTCAGAAAGCAACTATTGCTTTCTGCTTCCTCCCAACTTTTTCCCCTGGCAGCCCCTTCCCCCTCACCTTATTGTCAGACCCTGCTCTCCCTGAGCACATTGATGTGAAGAGCGAATTTGAAAATAATAATTTTTTTGTGTACTGTACCAATTTCCATACCATACCCATGCACTTAGTTCATCCACAATTGATACATGTTACCTTTGTTTGAAACTGCTGCAAGTTTTAGAACAGGTACTCCATAAACACAGTTTTGAGCAGCACTTTGATACCTACTTATATGTAGTACAAACTATTTTTTGTGAAAATATATATTTCTCTATCTATAAATACATATAGAATATATGCACATATGAATTCATATGTATATATACATACTAATATATGTACATACATACATATACACATTCATATATACATATATACATATACCCCCCCTACCTTTACTGCTCTGTCTTGTTACCAATCTGGTTCACTTGACAGTCTATAACACACATACACATTTTACCATCATCATCATCCCATTACAATACATTCAACTGGGCATGCCTATCACCAACTCCTTTTATTTATCACAATCATGCAAAAAAACCTTCCATTCCCTTTACCCTCCCCACCCCTTCCCACTCCCCGTTATGCCTCTGTTTTTCCTCCTAATGCTTAGTCCATGTCATCTTTGTTCAGTGGAGAGGCGTAGGGGGTACACGAGGGTTCATGTGCACACCCTGACAGGCCATGCTCCCCGCTTAGGCGACAGGCAGGGGAGGCAGGTGGGAGCTCCGGCACTTCCAGGAGCACTGCAGCCACTTCCGGCCACTTCCGGGAGGGCTGTGTCCACTTCCTGGTCAGCGTGATTGGCCATGCGGGAGACCACCCAGTTGGTGAGACTAGCCATGGGGGGACCACCCCCAGTCACTGACTTGTTGCCGGGGGGGCACATGCCCCCCCCCCCGACTAAGGTGGTGCCAGTCCCTCATGTCTTTGTTGCTCTTTTCTTCCCCATCACCCTTGTTGTTCACACCCCCTTTCATTACTGTTGACTTTGGAGGTACCAGCCCAGTGAACTATGTGGTAAATCATGAGCCTATGCGTGATATTAGTCCAAAGCCAAAGGCTCATGATTCATCACAGTTTAGAGGTCAGCAATGTTTTTGGGTAGAGTGCCAGAAACACCCACAACCTCAACTTGTAAGATGTTGGCATATCAGGGGCAGACAGTGGGGGAGCCACAAGGGGCCCAAACCATGTTGTGGCCATGCAGCCTTGGCCCCTTCCTCACTGTCTACCCCAAGGCACACATGGCAAAAAAATGCCTTCATGTGCCATGCTCTGGCACTTGTGCCAGGGGTTGTCTACCCCTAACATAGTTCACTGGGCTGGGCCTCACCAGAGTCGATAGCATTTCAAGCAACAGTGACCCCCCAGATCAGCACTGCTCAGTATGTATGTGTGTACTCCAGATCCCCCCCCAGAAAGGATCCATGTGCTAATTAGCCCCCACTCATGACTGGAACTGGGTATTCTTGACACAAGTTCTGGGTGGCTCCAAAAATTTATATGGAGATGAGGCACAGGGCAACCTGGTCCAGCTTCACCTCATGGAGGGTGGAGCTGCACTAATCATATACTCTAGGCTGAGAGGGGGGCTAACAGATTCTGGGTGAACTGTATGCAATGTTCTGGCTCATCATGACTTGAAAATGAGTCAGCAATGAGGGGAACTATGCTTAATGGGCACTAGTATGTCTTGTGCAGATGGGTTGCACTAACCTCAGCCTTTTCATAGTTTCATAGTTTCATAGTAGCTAGGGTCAGGAGGGACCTGAACAGATCATCTAGCCTGACCCCCTGCCACAGGCAGGAATG
>NW_005842473.1:312718-319910 GCF_000455745.1 Alligator sinensis | reverse complement strand
GCGACACCATCATCCAAGGATTTAGTTACTTGGTCGTAAAAGGCAATCAGGTTGGTCTGGCAGGACCTGCCTTTGGTGAACCCATGCTGATTGCCCCTGAACATGATCTCCCCTGCAAGCCCCCCCCAGATGTGCTCCTTGATGATCCTCTCCAAGAGCTTCCCAAGCACCGAGGTGAGGCTTACAGGCCTATAATTACTTGGGTCCTCCTTCCTCCCCTTCTTAAAAATAGGGACCACAGTAGCCAGTTTCCAATCCCCCGGCACCTGGCCAGATGACCACAAATGCTCATACAGCTTAGATCAAAAAAGACTGGGGGCATCCAAACCCCAAGGCCTCTGGGCATGGGGCTTGCATGTAGGATACCTGCCTGGATTTAGGGATTCTCTGAAGCCCCAGATGATAGGTCTGGAAGGGAGGATACTGGCCCAGTGGTGGAGCCACACAGACTTGACGATTGAGTTCTGCTCAGTTGATTTCAGAACTTGGCTATTGGGCTTTGCCCAACTGAATTTGGAACTGATTTGGCCTTGAACAAGATGATAAAAAAAAAAGTGGTAGGCTCCCATCAGCTTGTTTGCCCAATGTGGCCATGTGTTTAGTAGTCATGCTCAGGATTGGCTACATTTAATCAACTTCATAGTTGGTTTCCATTGCTGAGCACATGCTGCTTTTGGCAGCAATTTAATGACTGACAGTGCAATGAATGAGATTCCCTTGTATGTGGTTGTAACAAGAAGGGCTTTTTGCCCCATGCCAATTGCGGGGAAAGTCTTGTCTTGTATTTGAGTAAATACAATTAGATATGAACTGAAACCAAAGCTCCAATCCAGCTAATCTAGAATTCTTGGAGTTCAGGATCTCATCTGTATTAAAAACTTGGCCTGCTTCTGACTGATCTGCCAAGAGGTGTTCTGTAGCTAGATCTTATTTACTCAAATTCCTGCTATGAATAATAGAACGCATATGCCCTGCTCTGGATTCCTTGGACAATTTTTAAGAAACAAAGGTCATAAAATAAATAGGCACCAGTAATCACATGAAGATAACAGTACCTTAGCAGCAATTGAGTCAAAGATGTATGCTATAAACTCCATAAACAAAATCACCGCCAGGAGTTCAGCCTCTTTTGTACTATAAACATTTAAGAGTTTTCCCAGTCTCTTAATGTCTCTGTCGAGATTCAAGATGCTAAAGGCATTTTGTGCCCCATTTTCTTGAATTGCATCATGTTGATTTGTATGTGAGGCTCAATCTTTCTTTTGGACATTTTACATTCTGGGTGTCTTATAAATGGCTGTGTATCTTTTTCCTATGTATTGGGACACACTTGTCACAATCTTTCATGTACAATATCATTTGACACAAACCTGTGTTCAGTAGTTGTTTTAAAGGAAGAATTTGAAATACACAATGTTACAACTGTAGGGTACTAAATGAATCCCTTTAAACAATGGGACTGTAATACACAGTGACATTTATCTCAACTCTTTAGTTTCCTAGTGTTTTAAGTGACAACTTTTTTTCTTCCTAAGATCTGTATCTTCATTTGCAAATTATTTTCACTGTAAAATCACTAAGTGCCTCTGGAAACAGCTGCACTCTGAAGTCAATGAATCTTATGAACCATTACCTCCTACATCCCAACTGTAACTCAGCTGTGTTTCAGAGATTTAATAAAATCAAGAGCTAAACACAGATTCTTTACTTCTCACATGGTGCAGCTACACAAGATGTTTTACTGTGGAGTTGACTAATTAGCTTTGCAGTAAAGCATCACCATCTACACATGCACCCCCTAATAGGACAGAGGAAATTAATTAATTCCACAATAGGATAGTACTGCCTAATACAAGTACTATCCTATGGTGGAGTTATTTACTCCAATGCAATGTATGTATAGATGGTGACCAAGGCTGGCTGGGGTATGAGGGTGCTACAGTGCAGGGGCTGCATGCTGGCTAGAGCTGCACTTTAGCATCCTTGTGTCCCAGTCAGCCCCTCCACAGCATGTTGAGTTGGTGGGGAACAGCTCTGGGCTGGCAGGCTGACCCCCTGAGTCTCCTGCCAGCTGGGCTTGCACCACCCCAGCTCAGTGTGCTGCAGTCTTGGGCACATGTGTAAACACTGTGACTGGGAGCAATAAACTTCAGCCAAACTGCACCAGAGTTTATTGCATCACACGTGTCCACTGAGTAGCACAAAGATCTCAAAGTTCTTTTTCCTCAAGGTCAAACTTAGGCTAAGAAAGCTGTAAAGCAAACTTTATTCAATATTACTTTGGCACGAGGAACTTCGCATGAATTGTTGCCTTAGGTCAAGGATTCCCTTCTGTGTACATGATGAAGCTTAATATTTCTTTCGTAAAGAACAGGCTTTCTAAACGTTGCATCAGCTGACTTAAAAATAATATCCCAATGGCCCTTACCCACCTGCTAAGTATTACATTATTTTACACAGTCTGGCTCATTTTCTTTCCCCAGAGGTCTGTAAATTTTTTTTATTAAGCCATTTTCACATTAAAAAGTAAAACTATTTACATTGGTCATGCGTGGTCCATGAACAATGAGATCTCCTTAGAAATAAAAAGGGTGGAAGGCAGGGCAGAGTGACATGTTAGAGCAGGGGTGGGCAATTATTTCAGCTGGAAGGCCACTTAATGAGTTTTGGTGAGCAGTTGAGGGCCACAAGGGTAGCCCGGCCCCTTGACAGATACCCCGCCCCCTGATCACCATCTTGGGACCAGAAGTCCCACCCTAACCCCTGACCTTTGCCACCAGAAGTCCCTCCCCTTGTCTTGGAAGTACTCCTTTTGGGAGCAGGGGTGCCATCTTGGAACTGAAAAAAACCTGAATCATATGCTACAAAGCAAACATCTACTATAACTTATTTTAAGCCGTTAATTCAAAAAATATTTTTGTCCTGATTTATGTGTTTGCATAGTGTATATAGAAGTGACTGCATAATAGCTCAAAATAAAATCTTAGTCTTGAATATTGTGTGGGGGAGTAGGGAGGTATATGTTGGGTGGTGTGGCTGGGGGAATATGGGGTTGGGAGTGGGTTTGTGGGGTGTGGGTATGGTGTGGGGGTGTGTGGAAGGGGTGTATAGGGGTGCATGAGGGTGTGGGTGTGGAATGTATGTAGGGAGAGTGTGGGGAGATGTGTGTGAGTATGGTGGGGCACTGTGTGTGTAGTTGGAGTGTGGGGTGTGTGGGAGGGTGTTAGGTGTGTGTATGTGGTAGTGGTGGGCAAAGCGGGCCCTATTCAATTCAGATTCGGCCCAAATCAGGGACAGTGATTTGATTTGTTGGTTTGGATCAGGCCCCCTGATTTAATTCAGCCAAATCCAAATCTGAAGATTCGATGCTGATTCAGAGAATCAATGATTTAGACATAGACACAGCTTTAAAAGTTTTTTCTACGTACCTTGAGGTAGCAGGCAGAGCTCATGATCACTGCGATGCTGGGGCGGATGGAGTGTCCCACAGGAGTGTGTGTGGCAGGGGGGGCAGTCCTCTACATGCTTGGCAGCAAACCCAGAAGTGGACTGGAAGTACTCCCAGTCCACTTCCAGATCTGCTGGGGAGCATGCTGGGGGCTCCCTGTGCACTTCCCCTGCTTGGCGATTGGCCGCAGGGGGACCCCAGGTTCCCCCCTCAGACCCAGGAGGCACCAGTCACTGAACCAGGGGAGTGTGTGTGTGTGTGGGGGGGAACTGTTCTCCCCAGTAGACCTGGAAGTGGACCAAAAGTGCTTCTGGTCCACTTCTGGGTCTGTTGCCGAGCGCACTGGGCAGCCTCCCGTGCTCCTGTGGGATGCTCCATAAGCCCCAGCATTACAGCATTTGTGAGCCACCTGCTATCTGGAGGTATGTAGAAAAAACATTTAAAGCTGTCTCTATGTCCAAATCTCCGAATCTTTCCGAATCTCTCTGAATCGATTTAGAGGGTTCCAATTCAATTTGGAGAGATTAAAGGGTCCTTTAATTCAATTCAGATTCAGAGATTTGGCCACCAAATCAGGCCAAATCTGTCAAATTGAATCAGGGACTGAAGCTTTGCACAGCCCTAGTGTGTGGGATGCTAGGGATGGGGTTTTGTGTGCAGGGTGTGCGCATGTGAGGGGCTTCCCCTGCACCTGCTGTTTGCGCCATGGCTGAGTCCAGCCCCTCTGCAGGCAGGGGTGAGGAGTCAGGATCAGCGCTGCCTGCCTTGTTTACAGTGCTCTACAAAGGGGAGGGAAAGCAGCTGCCATTGGTGGGCAGCAAAGGAAGCCCCTAGGAGAGGGGAGAGGGGGAACTATGCTTGGTGCTGCCGGGTCTCTTCATCTCTGTCCCATGCCTGCCTGGCAGGGCTACAGCCAAGCTTATCATAGAATCATAGGAAGTTAGGGTTGGAAGTGACCTCAGGAGGTCATCTAGTCCAACCCCGCTCAAAGCAGGACCGTCCCCAACTAGATCATTCCACCCAGGGCTTTGACAAGCCTGGCCTTAAAAACCTCCAAAGATGGAGATCCACCACCTCTCTAGGTAACTTGTTCCAGTGCTTCACCACCCTCCTAGTGAGAAAGTTTTACCTAATATCCAACTTAAACTTCCCTTGCTGCAACTTCAGACCATTGCTCCTTGTTCTGTCATCTGTCACCATTGAGAACAGTTTATCTCCATCCTTTTTAGAACCACCCTTCAGGTAGTTGAAGGCTGGTATCAAATCCTCCTTTAGTCTTCTCTTCTCCCAACTAAATACACCCAGTTCCCTCAGCCTCTTCTCATAAGTCATGTCCCCCATCCCCCTCATCATTTTTCCTGCTCTCTGCTGGACCATCTCCAACTTGTCCACATCTTTTCTATAGTTGGGGGGCCCAAAAGTGGACACACTACTCCAGATGTGGCCTCACTAGTGCAGAATAGAGGGGAATAATTACTTCTCTCTATCTGCTGGCAACGCTCCTTCTAATGCAGCCCAATATGGTGTTAGCCTTCTTGGCAACAGAGGCACACTACTGGCTTATATCCAGCTTATCGTCCACTATAACCCCAAGGTCCCGCTTCCCAGCCAGTCAGTCCCCAGGCTGTAGTGGTGCATGGGATTCTTCCATCTGAAGTGCAGGACTTGGCATTTGTTCTTGTTGAGCCTGATGAAATTTCTTTTGGTCCAATCCTCCAATTCATTTAGGTCACTCTGAATCCTAGCCCTACCCTCCAGTGTATGTATTGCACCCCCCCAACTTGGTGACATCCATGAACTTGATGAGGCTGCAAGCCATCCCATCTTCCAGATCATTAATGAAGATATTGAATAAAACCAGACCCAGGACTGATCCCTGGGGCACTCCACTTGATACCAGCCACCAGCTAGACACTGAACCTGTTGAGCCTGACAATCCATCCAGCTTTTTATCTACTTTACAATCCATTCATCCAACCCATACTTCCTCAGCTTGCTTGCAAGAACGCTGTGGGACCCCTGATAAAAAGCCTGGCTAAAGTCAAGGTATATTATGTCCACTGCTTTCACCACACCCACAGAGCCAGTTCTCTCATCATAGAAGGCAATCAGGTTGGTCAGGCATGACTTGCCACTGGTGAATCCATGCTGACTGTTCCTAATCACCTCCTCCTCCTCCTCCAAGTGCCTAGAAATGGATTGTACTGGCTCCTGCTGCTGCTGCTGCTCCTGCTTCTGCCACACCTGCCTGTCCCTCACCTGCCCGGTGGGGCTGCAGCCAATCCCACCCTGTCTCCTGCCACCTACCTGTCCTACACCTGGCCAGCGGGGCTTTGTGAGCAGCCGACCTCCTCCACCCCCTCCATCCAGGCACTCTGCCACCCAGCCATGCACAAACAGGACCAAAGCAAGCTGCAGGCAGAGCCCACTCCCCATTCCCTACCCCATTCTCCTCAACACCACAGCTTCCCTTCCCTACCTGCTGCCCAAAACACTGCAGCAGGGACAGGAGGAGGAGACACTGGAGACCAAGGGAGCCCAGCAATTCCCCGGGTGGCTGCAGAAACAACAGCAGCAGCAGCTGTGTCTGGAAGCTATTTGCTCGCTGGTTGGGGTTGGGGTTGGGGCGAGGGGAGGCAGGGAACGCAGCACATGCTGCCCCAGGTGGGAGCAGGTGGGACTTAGCCCCATGCAGAGCACAGCAGGGGCAGGGGCAGGGCCAGGCTGGATACAATTAATTAGTGAGTGCCTGCCTGTGGGCCAAATCCAATCAGCTGGTATGCCAGATTTGGCCCGTGGGCCATAATTTGCCCATCTCTGCCTTAGATACTAACTGGTTCAGAGAGTTGTCATATTTTTGTAGGTGACAGCTACTTCCTCAGATGCTACAGACAAAGTAGAAATATAAAGGTTGTGAATATCATCCATATCAGTATAGTTCACTCACAAGTAGTCTGCAAGTTGTCCTGCTTTCATCAGTCTTGTTAGCAAAGCAACAGTCATAATAGTGCCTTCCAGTGCCATTAGCCAAATGATCCTTCGTGCAAACTGTCTGACATGGTCACAAAATCACTTCTCCTGCTCATACTTTGTTTTGTCACCCTACTAACATTTCCTCCCCCATTCTATGTTGTCTGGTTGAATCAGATGGGTGGTCAAGAGTTACATGAGCTCGGATGTGGCCAAAGTGGTTGGGGGAGCACCAGAATGAGCTAGGGCCACCCATCTCACCCTTCCCCCTGCTCTCCCCAGCACCTTAAAGTGTACCTTCCCTGCGGTGGTTCTGACAGAAGGAAGGGCAGAAAAACATCAGTGGTGCGGTGCAGGAGCAGTGGCCTAAAGTTTGCTGCTGCTGCTCAGGGAGATGTCACCCCACTCCTATTGCCATTGGAAACTGGTACTTATTTGGCCACTTGACACACTGTTGATGGCAAAAAAAAAGGATGAGATACCTCCCCAGAAGCAGTGGGCCTCCATCCACTGCAATGTGCACTACTACTGCTGCTTTGCTATCCTTGCTGCCAGAGCTGGAGCAGGAAAGATGCAAGGTGCGGTGGGGAGCAGGACCAGCCACTGAAGCCTCTGCATTGAATGATCTGTAAAATCGTTAAGGGTCTTGTATAACTTATGCCTCCAAAGAGGTCAGACACCTATGGCACTTGATAAAAATACTCAATGATCCCACTAGGATACTGACATTTTGCTTGAGGTAAATTTCCTTATTTACACTTTTTTTCTATTATG
>NW_005842473.1:302648-312708 GCF_000455745.1 Alligator sinensis | reverse complement strand
CTAGCTTGGAGAACACCGTTCTTCAGGGAAAACGGAGCAAAACAGAGAGAAAAGCCCCACAGGTGGCACTGGCCACAGGGTGGCATGCTGACACCTTGTCAGCCTGCACCAGAAGCACGAATAGAGTTACAGGGCCATCGTTTATACCCAAACCTTTCTATAGGACACCTGGTATCAGATTCCTTCATTTCACAGTCTGGTCCGCTGGCTTCTAACTGACTGCCGGGTCTGAGTCTTGCTGCCTCTGACTGCCATTCGCTATGGCTCGGTGTAAAGTACAGGCATATGTTGAAACTATGCCTGGTATTCAGATCCTCAGTTCAGTGCCACGGGTAGTATAAATTCCTAGAGCACTAAAGAGGAGCTAAGGTAAAATTAGATGTCTCCCAAATGTTAAAAAAGGGGTTTCTCTGGGAGAGCTTGTTCATAGCAACTATATGGCAGCACCATATCAGAAGACAGTACTGACATTGTTTCTTCCATTTTGTCTGTGCACTGTTCAACATCCTGTGAAGTTCAGCAGCTCCAATTCAGTACTAGCGCCCACACCTTTCAATAGGGAAGTTTAGCTAACTTAGAAAAATACAATAACTGATTAGAAAAAGATAGGAAGGGAAAACGCTGTTTTGCCTGGGAACCATGCATTAGTTATATTCGAGGGCTGTGCAAGCTGAGAATAACTATGTAAACAGAACAGATAAATTATCCCCTACATTATAAATGTACTCAGAAGTAGAGCTACAGCCAACCTTTGCATTAGATGTGAACAGCTGCGTACACCATAGCCTCCAAATTTCCATAGAAACTTGGATCAGCCATAGATTATACTCATTTTGTAAATTTTTTAATTATTATGCTATAATATTGTGTTGTAGTGTGGACCCCAGCAAGCCAAAAGCCCCTGAAAGCCATATTTTTAAAGGGGGCTTCTCTATACAGTATTTCAGAGAAGTATAACTGCTTTGGATTAAGGCTTAGAGTTTACAATACATTTGAGATATTCCATGCAACTGCATGCACTGTTTTAAATAAAAAAACTCCCACGGAGCTTGCTGTTCCAGTGGGATTTTTCTGAACTTCCCAGGCATGCATGAATTGTAAAGTCAGATGCATGTTCCTGGGGAGAGGAGAATTATTTTCAGAAACCATCTTCTTATGCACGTAGACTGACTCAGTTACCAGAATATAAAAAGAGGAGTCATGCCAGCTTTCATAAGGCTGAGAATCTATGGTGTAAAGGGAAGATACTTCAGTTAAACCGGAACTGCTGGGTGTGAACATCTCACCTACCTCGTGTCACAACCCTGGCATTTTGGCCACTAGATTCCATTTGGGTTGAGTAAAACTGATAGCAGGATGTGGGTTTTGTCTGCAGCTGGTCTGCTCCTCTACTTTGTCTCTCATCAGTTGTTGCAAGATCAGATACAAGAAGTCCAGAGAGCAACCTTAGAAAAGCTGGTTGGATCGATGGTTTTCCATGGTGGGCATTTTTGGTGGAGCATAGAAACTTTCTTAGCAACCTTGTGTCAGCAGATGCATACAGCAAGCATGGGCTGAGTTTGCCTTATCATGTACAGTCCAAGTGTATATCTGACTGGGATTCACCACCAAAGCTGTAAACTCCCTGCAGCAGAGATAGTACTTCTTGTTTATCTGTGCAGTCCTCAGCATGCTTTGATTCATGAGTGGGTTTTTTGGTTCAACTGTAATAAAAAAGTCATATTATTAAATAATAATCTATCCTCTCCAACTGTTTCACCAGTAGCAGTATAAAGCCAGGATCCAGCTCTTTCATTTGTCTGATATTACTCATTTAGTTTTAGTGTGTTCATTGGCATGACTGTCTTTCTACTTTCTGTCAACCATTTATCTGTAGTGCTGCCAGAATGATCACCTTAACTCTGCCCTGAGCAGCCTCTGTTTGATTTCTCTGTGTTTTTCTCAACAGTGTCTTCACTCCTGTGCATGCAAGTCCCGAAAAGAGAAGGCCTCTGACAAACTCACCACTTCGTGTGATTTGTTTTGTATGCAGATTTTAGGACTCATGATTATGTGCTACATTGATGGGACAAGTAACCACAGTCTTCTACATTATTATAGAATGGGTATTGGTGTTTAATTATTTAGGTACACCTGTGTGATTTGCAGACATGTTTTAAAAAGACACAACCCTTGCCTTAAAGAAAAGTCATTCTGAAAGTGGAGGTAACAGGGAAAATGAGGAGTAGGGTACCAAGACAAAACCAGGTAGTTTATGAATAGGCCTGAGGGAATTTTTTTGTGATATGCATTTTTTTGTCAAATGCATTTTTGAACCAACAGAAACAATTTGTGAATCCAGGTTGATTGTACCGACTCTGATGTCAGATGGATGGACTGATATACAAGGAAATCCTTCATTGAACATTATGTTAGTGTGAAGAGGAAGTGGAAGCGCAGCACCCCTAGCCACGAGTTACCGTGAAGAAGATTGCCACTGTGTGGAGGGAACCCCCAGCACATCTGGAGCCAGCTTTACTACCTTGTCAGGTGTGCCCGATTGGATCTCCTGGCACCCGGGGGCTATTTCCAACTGGGCAGCTCTGGCAAAAGGAGGAGGAGAGTGAGGGAATGCGGGCTGGATGGACCTGCTGAATATTCTGGTTGTGGAGAACTTCCCCAGGAACGGGGCAGCAGATCGATTGATCTGAGAGCTTGAAGGAGCTCATTACTCATAATGGGTGTTAATGGCCACCGCAGGCTCTCAATTACCATGGCAGCAAGTCAGTTAATTGATTTGGCTGTCAAGATTGTGTGGCAGGGGGCACAAAAGGCAAGCTTAATTTGTTGGGGTGGAAAAGTTTGGGGGGGGGGAGCCACAAGAGCCAGCGGGCTATAGGCAGGGCAGTAGCTAAGCCTGCCTGCCGAGTTTTTGTTCCCTTTCTTCTTTTCTTTTTTTTTATTCATCGTTGTTTTTTCCCGGAGCCAAACCCACTGGAGATGCCCACAGCTGGGTCAGACTGGGTGAACACCATCCCTCCTGGAACCCAGTAAAACATCAAAGTCATGGAAGGCGAGAGCGAGGCGGAACCCCAGTTTGGCTAAGACACCAAAGTTTTCATTTCAGTGAGGGCAGGCTCCTGGATGTCATCGGGGCACAGAGGGCCGCATCCTTATGTGGTGATTCCCCGACAGTTAACAACACCCAAACCAATATTCCTGAAAGCAATTGCTACCAAATCTTCTCATCATACAGGTGAATACATGGCCAAATTACTGAGTAAAGAGATTGAAAGTGCAGGTCCCTCCAGGGTACAAGCCCTTGTAACTGATAATCCAAGTAACATGAAAGCTGCATGGTAAATATTAAAGGCAAAGTATCCTCATTTAATAGTATTTGGCTGTGTTGCTCATGGGTTGAATCTTCTGGCAAAGGGCACAGTAAGTGTGAATACAATGAAGACAATATTGGCGAACTGCAAAGCGATTGTGAAGGTATAGGAAAGTGCACTTTTATTGCCAGGAGAAACTAGATGGGGCTCAGCTACAAAGTGTTTACATAGTTTGCTGTGTGCAAAGAACTGTTTGCAGCGTGCTTCAGTAGATGACACAGTATCCCTGATTATTTCTGTGAACATTCGGAAGCAGATTCCCGACAACAATGTGTTCTGGGTTCGAGTTCAAGGATAATTCAATTTGCTACTACCAATTTCAGTGGCTATCAAGAAACTTGAAGGAGATGCACCAAGCCTTTCAAATATTCCAGAGCTATTCACACAACTGAATGAAAATCTAATTGAGCTTTTTCCTTCTTCACCTCTATCCAAAAAAGAAGAAGTAAAAAAAAAAAAATGTTTACTAAGAGATCCGAGTTTTGTTCTCATCCAGTTCATCTGGCAGCAAAGCTTTTGGATCCTCAACACAGAGGACAACATTTATCAGAAGATTTATCTACTGCTCTCAATGCAATTATGGAAGTAGCTAAGAATGTCCCCAACATCGACGAAATAGCCACGATGACAGACATTGCCGAGCACCGCGCAAAAGAAAAGCTTTGGAGCAAAGACATCATTTGGCGGGCAGCAGAGAATATGTCTTCTCTCACATGGTGGAAGGGGTACTGTAGAGACTTGACTCTTGTCCAGGATTGCTCTAAGGATCCTAAGCATTTCATCAACAGCAGCTTCTTGTGAACAGGACTGGAAGGCTTTCAGCTCAGTCAAGACAAAAAAGAGGAATGGACTAACAAATGAACGCACCACTAAGCTTGTTTCTGTTCTCAAAATCTCATGCTTTTGGCGAATCAGTCAGAAGCACAATTAATGAAGATGATGCAGTGTGATAAGTTGCCCTTGCCCATAGACTCATTGGTAAAAACATCCTTTAGCAAAAGATAATGTGGTTCAAGTAGTTCTGAATCAGATTTGTCTCAATCTGATTCGGAAATGGAACTAATAAGTAGTGCAAGTGATTTTACAGATAGTGACTGTGAAACTGGAGGTGCCACAATGATTTCAGTGGAAGAGAGTTAAACTCTGTTGAAGTAGATGAGTTGACCACCATGGCATATCATGCACAGTTGTTTGGGTGTGCTAAAATTACCATGTCAACAGTTTTCAGTCCCTTCATTTTTTTTCTTAAATTTAAACAAACAATGTAAGGGAAGTACATGCTCTTGTATATTGTCTTTACATTTTGACAAGTATTCCAATAAAAATATTTTTTTTCCATATAAAGCTTTGATGTTGTTTGAATATAACATTTAAACCACATTAAGTGTGCTGTATTCAATTTTTTTCCTAATCAAATATTTCAGTTCAAATACTTGTGGCTATTAGGACATAAAATTACCATGGGGGTACTACTTTTTCCATTTTGCTTACTAAATATAAGTCAAATAAACATGCTAAATCAGATCATGCTCTATTTAGGGTATTTTCCAATTAATTTTTTGCCAGAAAACTCACATCTCTGCATAGGTAAGGGCTTATGAGTTCTGAATAGAGTAGAAAAAGAAAATACAGAGTGGAAGAAAAGTAAATTATTCCCAGATCTCACTCTGGAACTATTCATCCCAGGGGCCTAGAGGACACACACTGTTTTTTGCAGTGCAAGCTCTTGCTTGCCTTGCCTCATTGCTATGCTATAGCTTTTCTCTGGAGGAACCTTTTCATAAGGATGAGAGTGAAGAATTAAGCAGCTCAGCAAGACTGCCAAGCCATTTAGCTGTCTCTGAGCATGAAGCTGGTATGCTTCTTGAGGGTGTTGGGCAAGTCATGAATTCTGTGACTTTCATGTTCTTTTTAGAAAGGAAAATATTCTTGACTCTTTGCTATCCTAAACAGCAAGTTGGCAGATAGGTGCACAGGTGAATGTGCAGCTGAACTGTTGTACTAATTTTATTGGGAGCCTTACTCAAATGGAATATATTTGCACAAAATCAGCAGACTGTGAATCAGACTCTGGCTTCTAACAATAAAGAAATCCTCCTACACCAGCCCTCCCTGGTTCTTCCCCTAGGCCAGGTACAGACATTACATTTTTTCTGGTTCAAGTGATCAGAAACCAGTCTATACCCACAACACATAGACTGGTTTAAAAATGGCAAAACCTAGTCTAAGACGTGCGCCTCCTACACCAAAGGGTGAATTTGCGTTCTGTTCACTATCGACAGGGTTTGAATTACACTTTGACTCTGGGGGGGGGCTACAAAAAAAATTGGGCTGCCCATCACAATGCCCTAATAAAATTGGAGAACCCCAAGGTTATGATTTTCAAATCTTACAGAGGGTCACTCATCTCTTATGCGGGGGAGCTCAGCCTTACTCATATCTCCCTCATAATTTGAATCCAGACTATTGATCTAATCTATGCCATTTACAGAAAACTGCATAATTTAGACTGATTCTACCTTGGGCTTTTTGAATGTCTAGAGATAGATAGAAGAGTTGGCCTTTCCATCCTTGAGAAGTGTTTTATTTTTAGAGTACGTTTAGTATCACTTCAGTTCTCTGTTCCTGTGGGTCTGCTTTGGTCTCCAACTCCCCATGCAAATTTCAGCCTTTCCTGTCAGTTAACGAATGCAACCTCATCACTGTAACATCCAGTTACAAGTCTGTGTGAAGCGAAGCCTATTTCTAGTGACCAAGAGATGAAGCAGCTTTCTAATAGAGGCAAGCAGGCTGAGGCTCTGTCAGTTTGAGTGGCGACGTGGTTTAGTGAGAAGAGCACTGAACTAGAAGTCAGTTGACCTGGGGTCTATTCTGGGCTCTGCCATGGGTCTATGCTGTGACTCTTCAGTTCTTCATTTCCACTCCCACAACTCATTGGTCTCATTGAATTAGACTGTAAGCATTTTGAGGAAAGGACCATCCTTTACTGCACGGGTCAGCAACATTTTTAGGCAAAGTGTCGAAAACACCCACAACCTCGACTTGTAAGATGTTAGTGTGCCAGGGCGGATGGTGGGGGAGTCACGAGGGCACAACCTGGCCCCTTCCCTGCTATCCACCCCGAGGCATGTGTGCCAAGCAAAATGCCTTTCAGTGCCAGTGGTTGGACACCCCAGCTTTACTGTGTGCTTGCCTGACAGTGAAACTCCAATCTTGACTGATGGCTTTACTGGAATATAAATAATACTAGCCAATTGCCTGTCAAGAACGATGGGCAGGGGGTGCAGACAGGGACAGAGGCCTGCGTCCGGCTCCCCCCACCTTTGGGGCCAGGCCTGTTCCCTCTTTCCCCCACGCTGCCACGGGGCTGGGCCTGGCCCCCCCACCTTCCCTGCCACCATTTTGGGGCCGGGCCCGCCCCCGCCCCCAACCTCCCCACTGCCGTTTCTGGCTTGGGCTGGACCTAGCAGATCCCCATGCCCCTTACCCTCTGTTTTGGGGCCAGGCCAGGCCTGGCGTGCCCCACTCCCAGTCAGCACTGGACCAGCCCCCCATCACCTTCCCTGCCACCATTTCAGGGCCAGGCTGGGCTGGGTCACTCCCCCCGCCCTCCATTTCAGGGCCAAGCCAGGCCTGGTGCACCCCCCCCACTCCCTGCCACTGTTTTGGGGCCAGGTCCACTCCTCCCATCCTCCTCCCCACATCAGCTTGGGTTTACTGCTCCGCATCCCCCACTGCCCCAGCGGGCTCGCTTCTCCCTCCCTTGGGTCTGCTCCTCTCCTCCCCCCCGCCGCCGCCGCGTTGGCCTGGGCCCGCTGCTCCCCACTGCATTGGGAGGGAGCAGTGCAGGAAAGAGAGGGAGCTGGCCTTGGCGCCCCCCTTCCATATTTGCCTCCTGCAGGGAGCAGAGGGTGGGTGACAGCTAGCGCTGCTGGCCTTGCCCGCCACGTTCTGCCCACTCCATTGCCGCCACCTCCAGGGAGCAGGGCAGCGGGGGCCAGGCCAGTGGAGCTGGCCTCGCCCCCCCGCCCCCGCTCCATCCCCTGTGTCCCCACCATCATGGTGGCACTCCGCCACACCGCCACCTCCTGTCTGAATGCTGTGTTTGCACTCTGATTGGTTGTTTCTGTCAGCCAACCAGAGTGCTAATAAAGTGTTATGGACAGACAGACAGACAGACTAAGGCTTTTATAATATTAGAATTGGGGAATACACCGAAGGTTCATGATAGGGTACTCTTTTGTATCAGGTTTGCTGTCTGTACATCCCCTTCAAATACTCCCAAATATTAACATGATGCAGTCTGTTTACATTTCATTCGAGCTCGGGTCTTTTACTCAGTTCATGTTTAGTCAGACCTCTTTCGAAGAGTTTAACTCAGTGGAGGCCAACTATTTTGGCAAGCCACAATGTAAGACCTCCCCCATCTGCAAGTGCTATGTTTTGCCCCTGCAGCTCTGCTTTCTGCTCCCTGCCCTGTGCTCTCTGTCCAATCTGCTGCTCTGCTTTCTGCTCAGTCAGATACAGAGGCTGCCCATGCTACTTGTGGCACATGTGCTGTGGGTTGGCCACCCCTTCTTTAATAGGCTCATCAATCAGCATATGGCCCCCTTGAGAGCTCCGGCCCAATCAGGTGCCACTGGTTCCACTGCTAATTCACTTCAGGCTCTGTCCCCTGGTGCCAAGTGCAGAGAGATGTCACTAATTTGATTAAAATGAACCTCTCAAGAAGTGCGTATAGGAAACTTAACTAACCATGTAATCTTATTACTGTAGCTGTCCTCCTCCTATTCCTGCTGGGGCACAGTCAGCAAAAGAGTACCTAGATTTTCCTGCTTATAATGCAAGCCAAAGCTGGGAGCAAAGGACTGGATTTACAGGATGAAGAGTATAACTGGGGCAGGCTGCTGGTCAGAGCTAGTTTGTGAGGGTGTATTCAGAGTGACCATATAGTGGGGGTTTAATAGAAATCAGGCTTTTCTAGTTTTTCCAGTCTGACAAAAATCAGCAAGATTCCACCTACTCATGCCTAGAACATTCCTTGGAAATTTTGCAAATTGATTGGATGTGGTTTTCAAAAGTTACCATGTTACACACAGACTAACAGAGGAACACCACTGATTTAAATGTAGTTTACAGTCACTGCAGCCATCTTCCTCCTTATTCCCCCATAGCACAGTCTGCAGGTTGTGTGACCATCGCACAAGTGGTGGGAAAAGCACCGAGGAGTGCTAACATGACATTTTCTGCAGGAACGTGGGGTTGTTTTTATTTGTTTGGGAAATCTCAATTTCCTGAAGTGAAATGTTTCCTGGAAATGTGACCATTTTGATACAGATTTTCTTTAGGAAGAAATGCTGAAAACAAACCCTCTGTCCTTTTCTTTTAGAAACTGTTTTGAGCTTCCATTTTTAAATACCCTCTCTCTCTCTCATAATACGTAACCTCTGTCACTTTCAAAATTAAATTTGATTGAAACAGGGCATTTTGATTAATCTGATCTGACATACTTTTAAAATTAATTTAATGGGGGGAAAATAATTTTTAGTTCTATTTCAGAATATTAAAAAAAATCCAAACTTGCAGATTTTTTCCCAGGAAATGAGAAATATGGTTCCTGCCCAGCTCCACAGTTATTTGACAGGTGACTGTGATAGCAGGAGACTGAACTTGGTGACCCATATTTCTTCTACTCCCGTGTTTCTGAACTGGACAGCGAGGGAGAAGGAGGCAGACTGCATTATGCATTTCCTATCAGGCATCACTCATAATGTGTAGCCTGATAAAAAGAGGTGAGAAATGAAGCTCCAACCCACTTTTGTCCCACCTGGATTGTGGGCTGCTGCATGTGCTAAATGTGCCCTTGTTAAATGTTACAGCAGTCCAGGAAGTCAGGGGTAGGTGATAGGCAGACCAGGTTTTTTGGGTAAATCTGGTATATTTTGTTAGACCAGCTCAAATAGCTGTGAAAAAATGCTTCTTTGCAAGCTTTCGGGCATGAACTGCTAGAGCCATCCCTAGGGGTGTGCAGAGCTTGGGGCATATCAGCCTGTCCAGGGCCAGAGGGTGAGGGAGTGGAGAGAAGCTGGAGCCAGCAACGCTTGGTGGCGGCGCGTGGCAGCGGTGGCGGGACCTCTACGGCACTGTCTGTGGGGCCCCCCAAAGCACAGGGCCTGTAGCAGAAAGCCCCCTTTTCCTCTTGCCTGCATTTGCTCTCCCCTCTTTGGATATGTTTCTCTTTTTCTACCTTTTCTTCCTTCCTCTTTCTTTCACTTTAAGATAAGGAATTGTGTTTTAAAATTTGTGTGTGCGCATTTTGTATCTCCCCTTGTAGTTTGGTATTTTTATCTATTTGTGTACCATGGCATTTGTAGCTTATATTTTATACTCCTCACCTTTCATCTTTCAACTGAATGTGTTTAGTTTCATAAGTAAGTTACAGGGGTGTAGGTTGTAGCCGTGTTGGTCTAAGGATATAGGCAGACAAGTTTCCTTGGGTGAATTTGATATCTTTTATTTGACCAACCCAAATGGTTGGAGAATAGTTATTGAGCAAGCTTTTGGGTTCAAAAACCCTTCGTCAGGCTAAGGAGGCTGCAGCAGTTGGTGTGTGCTCTTCCTGGATGGAATGAAAAGTAAAGAAGCCAGGGGCTGGGCTGGGCTGGGCTGGGCTGGGCTGGGCTGGGGAG
>NW_005842473.1:288806-301256 GCF_000455745.1 Alligator sinensis | reverse complement strand
GTGTGTGTGTGTGTGTGTGTGTGTGTGTGTGTGTGGGGACCAGCCCCAAGGTTTATGATTTAATTCATTACAGTGTTTCAGTCCGCCTAATAAACTAGAATTTTAAGGATCCCGAGTTGGACATTTGTAGCCAACAGGCCCGGAGCGGTTGCTCTGATTTGCGCTCCCCCCCAGGACAGCCCTGCGAACAGCCTTCATCAGGCTGAGGAAGCATCTGCAGTTGGTCTGTGCTCTTCCTGGATGGAAGGGGTAAGTTATGGCAGTCCACAGCCCAAATCCCTGTACTGCCCAAGGTCATTAGCACAACACTAATGCTAGGGCCTGTGAGGAAGGCAAGTCTATTTATCAGCCTTGCACTGCTCCTGAGCTGAGAGAGTTCTCCCCTGCCCATAGTAGCCCTTTTACTACCAGAGCAGAGTATAAAAGCTGGGCAGGGGCCAAAACTGGTCCCAAGATGCTTATTACACTGTGAGGCACAACACTAACTAGAACAAGCAGAAACTAGTTCCCCAAGGTGATGCGAGTCCTGAGACCTGCTGGACCATAAATGCCAAGAGGGAAAGGTTTCTAAATGTTGCAGACTTTCCCTTGCTCCTCACTCTCCCGGCAGGCTTTGCCAAGGGGAGAATGACAGCCAGAGCCAGACCCTCTATTCCACTGCCCTGTTGCCCCCGTGGCTGGTCAACCTCTAAAGACATACTCCTCTCTCTGCTGTAGGACCTGCTTCCCTGGCCCATTCCCGAGTCCAACCTGCAAGTGAAAAGGTAAAGCTTCTGCCCCGCTCTTTGGACTGCTCCTTTCCCTCAAGCTGAGCCATCCCAGCCTCCTAGCACTGAGGGAAAGGTGAGTTTTGACTCCCTTTTCTCTCCCAGCCTCTATCTCAGGGCCCTAATAAAACTGAGATAGGAGAACAAGTCTTGCTTGTTGTTAAGCATTGACTTTTTCTCTCAAGGTACTTCTCTAGAATAGCTTATTATCTACCTCTTCTGTCCCCGCCCTCTTGCTCTGGCTTGTTGCATTGTGTCTATAATTAGGCTGCAGACTGTAAAGCTATTTGAGGTAGAGTACATAATTCCTGCCTGTCTTGAAAAACACAATTGCACAAAAGGCATTGTGCTCATTATTTTTATTACTACTACTGTTATTATGGCAGTGGCTGTCCTAGGATCAGGGGCTTATTGTGCTATGCTTCCAGCAGACAAATAGGAAAAATTGGCTCTTCCCCTCAAAGAATTTACAATGTAGGACAAGATTCAACAAGTGAGAGTAAACGTTAGAAGGAAGAAGGCACAGATAAGTAGGAGCACATGGTTAGCTAGGCCAGAGATGTATGTTTGAAACTTCCAAGTAGAGGTGATCAAAGAAGGGACACATTTTATAAAAAATCTCATTGAAAAATTTTGGCATTTCCTGACCAACTCTAGTTCAATCTTGTTATTCTTCTTGTTCTGGAAGTATCCTGCAGTAAGATTTTCAGAGTCTTGTTTTCAGACGTCACTAAAGAGCCAATATCTCATAGACCTCCTACGAGGCGTAGCTTGCTAAGCACATAAGTATTTTTAAAAAATGGATTACAGGTTCCTAATTCACTTTGACATGTTTGAATATTCTACCTTTGGTCAAAAGTTTGAACTAAGTTTTGTAGGGAGGATATGTCAAAAGTTTCCCTGGGCAAAATGAAGTTTAATTTCTACCTAAAAGGATTTTTAACATCTTGGATTTGTCCTCAGCCTGAAGAAGGGTGCATGTGCCCAAAAGCTTGTCAAGAAAGATAATTTTTTTTGCGATGTCTTACTTGGTCTAATAGAAGGCATCATCTCTGAACCAAGAGCTCTTGAGTTTTGCATTTCTTTTTGTCTCAGACCAACATGGATACCAAATAACCACAGAATAATGGTGCCTTTTCTGAAATGTGCCACAATTTTTGGGTTATGGAAGGAGGAAGGGATTAAACTAATGCCCACTGGTTGTGGATTTCAATTGGAAATAAAGCTACAGGTGCATAAAAGCCACATGTAACCAAAACCTTTAAATAAGTGTCACAGGCTGGGTCAAATGTTTGGGTATTGTCTGAAGGACTATTATTTCTTTTATCTGTTGTGTTACTTGTTTTTATTGGAAGCTGCCCTGAGCCTTTTTTTTTTGGTGAGGAAATGGCATAAAAATAAGGAAGTGTTTGACAGAGGGAATAACCTTACTTTTTCAATCCAAATCTGTGGCCACAGATTCTCTACAGAGCTTTCCATGTGTGGTTAGGGGTGTGATTTATTGGGGATATTTTATGTTAGCAAAAGCCATAATGTAAACACAATTTTTACTAGATTCATAGATTCATAAATGTTAGGATTGGAAGGGACCTCAGTAGGTCATCAAGTCTGACCCCCTGCCCTGGGCAGGAAAGAGCACCAGGGGTCAGATGACCCCAGCCAGGTGCTTGTTGAGTCTCCTCTTAAAGACCCCCAAGATAGGGGAGAGCACCACCTCCCTTGGAAGCCCATTCCAGATTCTGGCAACCCTAACTGTGAAGAAGTTCTTTCTAATATCCAACCTAAATCTGCTCTCTGTCAATTTGTGGCCATTGTTCCTAGTTACTCTAGGGGGTGACCTAGTAAATAGAGCATCTCCTATTCCCCGCTGCCCTCCCACAAGGAATTTATAGGCAGCCACAAGATCACCTCTCAGACTTCTCTTGTGAAGGCTGAAGAGATCTAGGTCCCTCAGTCTCTCCTCATAGGGCCTTGCCTGCTGGCCTTTGACCATATGAGCGGCCTCCTCTGAACCCTCTCAAGAGTATCTGCATCCCTCTTGAAGTGTGGCACCCAAAACTGGACGCAGTACTCCAACTGTGGCCTGATCAATGCCATATAGAGGGGAAGCATCACCTCCCTGGACCTGTTCATCATGCATCTGCTAATGCATCATAAAGTGCGGTTAGCCTTGTTGATCACTGCGTCACACTGATGACTCGTGTTCATCTTGGAGTCAACTATGACTCCAAGATCCCTTTCTGCTCCTGTGCTGCTGAGAAGGTCATCGCCCAGCCTGTAAGTGTGTTGGTGGGTCTTTTTGCCCAGGTGCAGCACTTTGCACTTGTCTTTGTTTCATTCTGCCCATTTTTCCAACCTGTCCAGATCTGCCTGGATCTGTTCCTTACCCTCTGGTGTGTTAACTTTGCCCCATAGTTTGGTATTATCTGTGAATTTGGACAGAGTGCTCTCCACACCCTCGTCCAAGTCACTGATGAAGACATTGAATAGCACCAGTCCAAGGACCGAGCCTTGCAGGACTCCACTGCCCACATCTTTCCAGGTTGATATCAACCCATCCACCACCACTCTCTGGGTGCAACCCCTAAGCCAATTTGCCACCCACCTGACCATGTAATCATCTACATCACAGCCTGTCAGTTTATTTATGAAAACAGAATGAGGTACCGTATTGAAGGCCTTCTTAAAGTCTAGGTAGATGACATGTACCTTGACCCCTGCGTCTAAGCAGTTTGTGACCTGGTCATAAAAAGAAACAAGGTTAGTCAGGCAGAATCTACCTGCAGTGAATCCGTGCTGATTTCCTTTCAGCATTATTTCCCCTGCTGGGCTCCCACAAATGTGATCATTAATGATTTTTTCCAGAGTTTTCCTAAGGATAGAGGTGAGACTAACTGGCCTATAGTTTCCCAGGTCCTCCCTCCTCCCTTTCTTGAAAATAGGGACCACATTGGCCCTTTTCCAGTCCTCTGGGACCTGACCGAAGCACCATGAGTGCTCAAACAGCCATGCCAGCGGCTCTGCTATGACACTGGCCAACTCCTTCAGCACCTTTGGATGAAGTTCATCCAGGCCCACTGATTTGAACACATCCAGCCCTCCAAGTGTCCCTTCACTAAGTCTGCGCTAACAGTTGGTGAACTGGAGTCTGTCCTGTGTCTATCTACAGTCCAATTGGGAGATTTTTCTTGGTCCGTGTCTAGGAATACACATGCAAGAAACTCATTGAAGAGCTCAGCTCTGTCCCCCGTCTCCTACATCAATTACCCTAGTTTGTCCTGTAGGGGTTCTATGCTACCCTACACCTTCCTTTTGCTCCCTATGTACCTGAAGAAGGACTTTTTGTTGTCCTTAATTTTTGTTGCCAGCCTAAATTCTAATCCTGCTTTGGCCTTCCTAACTGACTCCCTGCAAGTGCGAGCCTCCTTGGTAGCTACCCCGTGTTTCCACAGCCTGTATAACTCTTTCTTTGCCCTTAGGCTTTCCTGGACTTCCCAGTTCAGCCAAGAGGGCTTCTTGGCCCCTTTGCCCCATTTGACATGCAATGGGATTGTCTCCTTCTGCGCCTGTAGGATCACTCCCTTGAGAAACAACAACCCTTCCTGGATCCCCATTTTGCCAATGCTCTTGAGCTTTAACACCTCCCTAACTAATCTCCTGAGCACACTGAAGCTAGTCTTTCTGAAGTCTGGCACTTCAGCCCTGCTGGTTAGTTTACCCTCCCTTCACCGGATAGTAAAGTCAATCAATCGATGGTCACTATCCCCTAGGTTACCTTGATAAAATTGCTATTGCCAATATTCCAAGCATAATTTATGCTTTCCAAACAAGCATAAAGTGGGCCATTATTAGCACTTGCATTCCAATAAAAGCTATGTCTGTACTATGTGAGCTTTGCCAGGCTACCAACATGAACAAAACTTTTAATTGCAGTCTAGGTCTGAGCTCTGTGTGCATAGAACTATAGACATGCAGGGATGCAATGAGCTTCAAGAGGTCATCTCATCCAAACCCCTGCTCATGGCAGAATCATGTGTGTGTTCATAGGTTTATCAGTTACAAATAAAATAGATGGCTATTCCTTTATGGTCTACCAAACATAAAGCAATATATATATTAGTAAAGCAGTTGGCACTAAAAACAGATATTCCACCCACGTATTATTTGTATTCTTACCTCACTAAAAATTCCTATTATTTTCAAGGAAAGACTAATGCAGGACTCTGCCCACTTTTTAGATGGTTTTGAATATTCAGTTGTTAAATTGCCCACTAGAGGGAGTCTGGAAGTCTACTGAAATGACAAAGGGAAAAATCCTTGAATGATTTCCCTTTGAGCGCAAAATGATGTGCATTACCTCTTTCAATCAATCCTCTCAAGCCAGATTTTCACGTGCTCAGCACCCACATCTGTGGATGATTTCCCAAGAGTTCAACTCCTATTTGACACCTAAATAATCACCAGACTTTCCAAAGAGTGAAGCACACAATAAACTGAGCTGTGTTGAAAATATGCCCATTTAATTTGGTGCCTAAATAAGTCCTGGACACTTCTAAAAGGCTGGCCACAATTATGAGTGCTGAAGAATTAAAAAAAGATAGCTCAAAATGCTTCAGTGCAAATCAAACTTAACACCTGGATTGACAAAGCAGAAAAATGATAGAAAAAAAAAATAGGACCTCTCTTCTTAGTTGATGGGTTGTTGTCTTAAAGGAATCTCACTCTCAGCTTTTGGATTATGCGCAAATGCTGACACAAGTAAGTGCCGGTGGTGAGATTTACTTGCCAAATATTAAATAAGTGGATTCCGTGCCTGCTAATATGCTAATCTGAGCATGAGGGTGTTTGCGCATGTAAATCAGTATACATGGAAAAGGTTTGGAGAACTGGAGCCAAGTGAGGTGTCTTCTCCAGCCCTTAGGAAGCAGATCTCCTTTTCCTCACATTTCAGCTTTGTTTCCCGGTAGCTGACACTCTGACTGGCTCCAGAGGACTTGTCTGCAAGCGTTTGTGCACAGTAAGCGGCGTGCGGAGGACGAGCGGGACCAGGAGGAGGGCACTGTGAAAACCTGGCTGTGAGAAGTTGTTCGATGATCTTTGAATGCTTGTGGATTTCTGTGCGTCAGTCCGCGTGCACGGTGAAATGAGAAAACACCCACGTCAGTAAAGAACTTGGCCATTTGTGGGCTCTCGAAGCGGGTTACTAATGCCATAAATTGTTTCAAAGAAGAGACTGTCTGCACTCCTTTGAAAGATACACTTCCACAGGCTTTCTAGTACAGTTCGTGTATGCACTAAAAGTACTGCACAGGGGTTTGATTATGACTGCTGTGTTGCAGTTTTTACAGTTGAGTGGGTGACACCCCATTTCACCTAACTGTGTGTAATAATATTTTTAATTACCCCTGTGTTTCATACAGAATAATGATTTTGTAATAAGATCAGAGACATACCTACTTTTCCTCCCTTGTATTTGAAAGGTGCACACGGGATATACCTAATTAGAAATGTATTCTCTTTGGAAGAGAAATCTGTGTCTGCTATGGGTTGAAATGCGAACTAATTACCATCACATGGAAGCTCATGCACTGTGTCTGGTTCTTAATATTTGACATTAAAGGTGTCTGCTTGCATGTTGATACACGCTGAATTAAACTTTGGGGAATATGACTCCAATCCCAGTTATAATCACAGAAGGAGGCCTCTGTGAAATGAGCTGATGCATTCAGACCTTCTGCTGCTTTATTTTGTGTTTGGATTTAGTGCTTGTGAAAGGTGCCAGACTGAAATCTCCTTATCTACCGTACAGATAATGCAGGCAGCAACAATGGAAGCTTCTCTGTGTTGTGCGGTAGCACAAGCCTAGAGGGAACTCCTTAAGCCTGAGAATTATGTTTGTCTCCACAACCCATTGATGCCAGACAGCAAACACAAAGCTGACAATTAAATACTTTAGGCAAGACTTTTTCTTAGCTTTGCATAGATGCCTAAAGTGGGGGAAAGCCTCTTGAGCGTTCAGGTGGTGACTGGGCGCACCAGCTACAAGTGTTCCCGAGCTCAGAAGGCAGCAGATGCCCTTCTCAAAGATGACAGGGTGGATGTACCTCTTGGGCCTTTCGCTGATACAGTATTCCTGCCTAACAACCCCCAAAGCAGCACAGTGTCTCAAAAGCCAAACATCTCTTGTTGGCATTTTTAAGCACAATGAACTTGTCTGTGTATAAATATGACCAGATTAGATAAAGAACTTTTCAAAATCAGTGACTTCTATGTACTGCACCCTTGGCACTGTTATAATCACCCAGGGGCTTTTGGAGGTTGGGAGGGTTCCTGGAAAGTAAATCAGGATATTATTTTTTTCACCTATCTGTTTAAGGAATTAAAAAGCCCCACATGGAGCCAGATCCTTATCTCATATAGATCTGCACAGTTTCCACTGAAGTTAGATGAGTTGCCTATAGGATTTCTTCTTCTTCTTTTTAAAAGGAACACTGTGAAAAGTAGTTTGTGCTCCCCCCCCCCCTTTTTTATCATTTGATTTGGTGTAAGGCATAAGCATGTGCATGAACGCCACATGCCCCTGGAGCCTGGGAGGGAGCACAGTGACTGCCCACAGATGGCGGTGGTGGCGGCGTGGTGGTGGTGAGTGGGGATCTCCAACAGGCAGTCACAGCAGTGGCTGTTGCAGGCCAAGAGGGGAGCTCCTGTAGGCAGTCATGGTGGTGATGGCAGGGGGGGGGAAGGGGAGTGGCGAGTGCCAACCAGTGGTTGGCAACCACCCACAGATGCCACCAGCAGCATCGGCAGTGGCCAGCAGTGATCAGGAACCGCCTGCAGACGCCGCCGGCGGTGTTGGCGGCAAGGGGAGTGGGGTGGTGAGTGGCGACCACCTGCAGACGCTGCCGGCAGTGTTGGCAGCAAAGGTGGGGAGGGAGGTGAGTAGTGCTTGCCCACAGGTATTGCCAGCAATGTTGGCGGTGCTTTTCACAAGGGGTGCACTGCCAATCTCAGAGGGTGCACGTGCACCATTGTCTCGCTTCCTCTCTCAGTGGCTGTGGAAAATGTAGTGGTGTTCTTGGTTCTCCTATTAAATATATCATGTCTTAGCTGGTTGGTCTTTTACCTGGAAGCACCTCTGACAGCTAATGGGATTCTGGGATTGTAAGAAACTGAAGCAATTAACTTGGAAGGAAGAAGGGATTCTTTTTGTTATTTTGCTTACATGGTATTTTTTCCCCTCTTACACAGCTACTTATCTCCAAGGCTAAGTACACAGTCAAAAAGCCTGTGACTGAATCTATTCAATTTTTGCAGGTTAGTTTAAAATGAACAGATTAAATTGAAACAGAAGTGAATGGACATTTACCTTTGATTCAGTAAATGCAGCCACATGCCTGCAGTGGCTCAGGCCAGAAGCCAAGGGGCACTAGAGCATGGCTCTCTGGGTATGTGTTACATTCCTCTTCCTGCTGCCTGCAAGGTCTCTGGATTTGCAGACTTACAGCAGCAGGACTCTGCAGGGTTGCTCATCACTTCCTCTTCTGAATTCCAGGTGCCTCTGGGATTTGTAATCCACAGTTGCAGCCAGAAGTAAGTTTGAGTGTGGAAAGGGGTGTTTAACCCCGCTCCCTGGCCCCAGCCCCCAGCTGGGGTTTACAGGGGAGGCAGCCTCCCCTTGCAGATTGGGCTGCATCCCCAGTAGACTCAGCTGTCTGCTCTTGTGTCTGATTGAAAAACAACAGCAAATAAAACTAAAAGATGAACTGACCAGAGGGAGGCACGTTTGGCTTGTGCTCCTTTTGATTTCATCAGCAAAGATTTTAGAAAGGGCTATTTCCTTCAGAGTCTGGTTTTTTTTAACCTTAGAAATATCAGGACTGTCAAGTCCTATCTCCCTTGTTTTTGCTGGACAACCTGTTGGACAGAAGCGCTTTGTCAGGCATCCACTGAAAGGGCAGGTATGTTTCATATTTCATGAAAGGCCTTTTAAAATCAGCATATAGGTTTAAAAACATGCTACTTAAAAGGTTTTAACTAAAGTTTGTTTGAACACTGGCATAGATAAAATTTAACAATTTTCAAAGTATGTCAGCTGGTCATTATCAGCTCCAAGGTCTCTACCAGAGCTGTTCCCGATCGGCAGGGCTCTGGGTTTTCCATTTCCCATGGAAAAACAGAGAAAACCACAGATTTTACCTTTTACTGGAGCAAATGTGGATTTCTCATTTTACTGGCAAAATCCATGGGTTTCTCAGCTTTCAATAAGCCCGCTGCAGGATGGCAAGATGGCCTATATCTATTTGCAGATATCTATCATAGACTCATATGATATGAGTCATATCTATTTTGTGCGCTGACCATTAGAGGAGGAAAAGACCACATTCAAAGTGTAGATCACACTTCTGCAGGGCTTCAGAGAAAGTCCCAAATTAGCCTGGTCTGTTCTGCAGAACGAGAGAGAAAATTCTTTGCAGCGGTCGACTTTTGTTTTCACTCGAGTGTTTGAAGCCGTTCCTGTAGAATACTTTTCAGAAGGGCCTAGGGGTTGATAGTGTAATAAATGACAACATGAGCGAGAGGAGACTGACAGGATAAAAACATTTTACTTAGCTGAGTCTCATGAGTCATTATCCTGGCACCGAAGTTGCTATTGAGGTCTCGTTATTTTGGTGATTCCTCTCTCTTGCAGCCCAGTGGGACTGCATTTCATTTTACACTGAGTCAAAGTCAAACAATGAGGCCCTCTGTTTTGCAAATCAGTAACACAAGCATAGATATTTGCAAAGATCAGTGTGCTCACACATGTACACCCCAGGTTTTGCTAACACCTAAAACTGTCTCAGGTTACAACGCTTCATGTGAGGGGATGTAACAGGACATAATCCCAAATGAAATAGCGTGAGGAAATGGTCTCCCCCCCACCCCAAGTGTTGAAAAAGTTGGCAGAGTGCTCTGGAGAACTAGATATCTAATGACAACCCACAGGCAGTATGAGATGACAGATACATGTTTAAATAATGTCTTTATTTCAATTCAGCTGAAAAAATAATCATTAAACTTGGGTCATACGCTCATTAACTAAAACCTCTCAAACTCTACAGCTATGTTAGAATGAAGACACTGCATTACTCGTTTATACAGAGTATTAAAATACTCTCATTCTTATAGGAGGAGAGAGGAATTTAGAGGATGACCTTAAAGTTCCCCCAGATTTGAAGAATTTTGCTAGATTCAGGGAGAATCCTTGGTGTTAAAAAGGGGAATTCTAGTACAACAGGAGCATTTAATCCAACTAATATCTTTCTTCAGAATACACCTAGAGTAGCTGGATGTGTGATGATACAGGGTGGAAGAATGGGCCTAGCGGTGAGGCACAAGCGTAGAATTTGAAACTTGGTTTCAGCTCCCTGCTGTACTATCTGCTTCTTGTCTCACCTTCCATAGGGCCCTTTGTGCCTCTGTGCCTCAGTTTCCCCATCTGTAAAATGGGATAGAAGTACCTTGCAGGAAGATTGGAGTTGCTTTGATTGCATGGTAGTGACAGTTATCCAGATTCTTTGGATGTCTGATGTAAGCCATAATTATCAACATACAGTCCCTGTACGTTGGGGTGTCAAATTCATTTGTTGGAAAGATCTGAGTTCCATTTTAAATCATGGTGCACGTAAAGTAATGAAGGTTTAAGTTGTTACTTTTGTTCCATTCTGCAAAATGTAGTGATGGAATGTGCCCACTCTAGGGACTAGAGCAGGGGTGGGCAAAATACGGTCCGCGGGGTGGATCCGGCCCGCAAGGCCATTCTATCCGGCCTGCAGGGTCCTTAAAAATGTAGAAAATTAATATTTCTCTGCCTTTGGTTCCTGTCAAAAATGACAGGAACCAAGGGAAGTAGGACCCAGGGGAAGCCCGGCGGGCTCCAACAACAGCAGGGCCCACCAGGCCCTGGCCCCTAGCCGGAAGTCCCAGCCAGGGTTTCTGGGCTGGGAGCATGTGGCTGCCCCAGAACGGGAAACTCAGGTAAGTGGGAGCGGGGGGACCCCAGGCAAGGAAGGAGCGGGGGGGGGGAAGCAGCCCCTCCCCGTCCACGCCTAGTGCCCCACGCTGCAGCTGCTTGCAACCCATGTGGGGCTGCCTGTGCCTGCTCCAGACAGCCCCACGTGGGCTGTGAGTGCCTACAGCGTGGGATGCCGACCACGGGACAGGGTGCAGCCCACGCGGGGCTGTCTAGAGCAGGCGCAGGCAGCCCCAGGTGGGCTGTGAGTGGCTGCAGTGCAGGGCACCGGGCATGGGGCAGGGAGGGGCTGATTTCCCCACCCCCCACGCTCAGCACCACCTTGTAACCTAGCCCCACTGCCAGGCTGGCAGCGGGGCCAGATTACAAGCTGGTGCTGAGCATGGGGAAAAGTGGCCCCTCGCCCGCCCCATGGCCAGCACCCCGCACTGCAGCCACCTGCAACCTGCATGAGGCTGCCGGTGCCTGCTCCAGACAGCCCCGCGTGGGCTGCAAGTGCCTGCAGCAGGGAGTGCCAGCCATGGGGCAGGCGAGGGGACACTTCCTCATGCTCAGCACCAGCTTCTTCCCTGCTGGCAAGCAGGGGGTCGGGCCTGAGCACTGTGCCCTGCCTGTACCGCGGTGCTGGGGGGCGGTATGAGCGGGCAGGGAGCCAGCAGGAGCACAGGGCCCACGCCAGTGTCCTGGGGCCAGTGCCAACAGGGCCCAGAGCAGGGTGGCAGGAGTGTGGGATCCCAGCTGGCAGGGACTCTATGGAGCCAGGCCAGGTCCCCCCTCCCTGCTGGTGCAGCCCAGCCCGGTTCCACAGACCCCTGCCGGTCTGTGCCCTGCTTTGGGACCCACCAGTGCTGGGCCTGGGACATTGGTCCCAAGATGGTGACCAAGGGGTGAGGCACCTGTCAAGGGGCGGGGCTACCCATGCGGCCCTCGACAGCCTGCCAAAACTGGGTAAGTGGCCCTCCACCCGAAATAATTGCCCGCCCCCGGACTAGGACCTGATTAAGGCAATCTAGCACACTAGATTCAGTGTGAACAGGAACTTCAGTTGTCCTGTCCTCCACTGAGAATGGTGGTGGGTAAGCAGAGAATGAGGCTCTGCTTCTCGTCCAGAGATGCACAGACAGCTGCATATTCATAGGTTGTAGAGTCGGAAGGGACCACAATGGATCATCGTGTTCCCTCGCAGGAAAGAGGACTGAGGTCAGATGACCCCAGCCAGATGACTATCTAGCCTCCTCTTGAAGACCTCCAAGCTAGGTGATAACACCACCTCTCTTGGAAGCCCATCCCAGATCCTGGCCACCCTTACTGTGAAAAATGTCTTCCTAATATCTAACCTAAATCCACTCTCAACTAGTTTACACCCGTTATTCCTAGTCACTCCCTGGGGCGCCTTAGTAATCAGCGCTTCCCCTATTCCCTGTTGACCTCCCCTAATAAATTTATAGGCGGCCACAAGATCTCCCCTCAGCCGTCTCTTGTGAAGGTTGAAGAGATTCAGCTCTCTCAACCTCCCCCCCATACGGTCTATTACGAAGGCCACTAATCATGAGAGTGGCCCTCCTCTGAACCCTCTCGAGATTCTCCACGTTCCTCTTGAAGTGTGGCACCCAAAACTGGACAACTGTAGCCTGACCAGTGCTGCATAGAGGGGGAGCATCACCTCCTTTG